>NW_021620042.1:819040-838670 GCF_004785775.1 Grammomys surdaster | reverse complement strand
GAAGACAGGAGCTGAGCTAGGAGCTGAGACAGGAGCTGAGCTGGGAACTGAGCTGGGAGCTAAGCTGGGTGCTGAGACAGGAGCTGAGCTGGGAGCTGAGACAGGAGCTGAGCTGGGAACTGAGCTGGGAGCTGAGCTGGGAGCTGAGACAGGAGCTGAGCTGGGAGCTGAGACAGGAGCTGAGCTGGGAGCTGAGCTGGGAGCTGAGACAGGAGCTGAGCTGGGAACTGAGCTAAACGCTATAGTCAGCAGTTCTTGACTGGGACAGTTTGTACATTTGGCAATGCTAGAGATAATTTAAAACGGACCTATTTGTGTTTGAGGCTGGGGTGGGGTCAGGGATGAGGGCTAGAGGGAAGAGTAGGTGGTCGTTGGGGGTTAGTGGATGCTGGCGGAGGAGGTGGATAGTTGTTGCAGACATCTCGTGGGTAGAGCCTGAAGTGTATAAGCTGGCATCCAGACATACAGTTCATCTGTTCAATATACAGTAGCATCATCGTTGAGAAGTCACTGCGTTTGATGAGACAGATGCCAACAAATGTTTGTAGAATTATATTGTTTCATGTAAATATATGTATGCAGTATATATTTCAGTAAACAGTGCACCATAAGTTTTATTTGTCTATAGTACAAATAATGACTTAAAGGTGAATAATGAGTCATGTAAAAATTTAAGTTCCTGTTTAGAGAGACTAAGAATTTATTAAAAAAAAAAACAAAAACAAAAACAAAACCTCTTAGTAGACGTGGTAGGGCACAGACCAGGTAGAATTAGAAGCATTTCTGAGCCTCTCTGCTTTTCAGCATTTATAGTTTCATGTTGAAAGTGATTTCATAGATAGTGATACATTGATAGCCATATCTTATGTTGATTCTTGTACTTAGATCTGAATTAACATTAGTTTGGGGTTAGCCTTGAAGTGTGTGTGGAAAGACAGTGCTCTGTAGGTTTAGAAATGCTTAGTTTCTGTTTTACTACCAGGGGTTTATAGAGACAAGCTGTCAGTTTCTGTTTGCAAGGGCTAGACGCCTGCACCAGAATGCTATCTTTGCACACGTGGCTATGAATTCCTTATCAAATGTATTATGAAGCCACCCTTTAAAAAATTGGCAGAATTTTTCACTATGAGATTTTTGTGTACACCAAGTTCAAAAAGAACTTTCTTATTTTTTAAATGAAAACCACTGTAATTAATATATAACTTGTAAAGATTTAGCAAGATCTATGAATGATAACAGGCTTACTTATTTTTCTTGTACAGATAGCCAGCATTTCTGACACTGAACACTGGCATAGACTTCAGTCTGATTTAACTCTTTTATTCTTTTTTCAGGAATGATTTGGCTGTGTGTGGGTAGAAGTGTGGGGTGAGGACACAGATCCATGCTGTCACCCTTAGCAGTCTGAGGGACCAAGTCTCTCAGGGAACTCAGCTTAGCCAATCAGGAGCCATGACTTTGACACAGAAAGGAATCTTAGGACCACCAACATGAGGCAGGCAGAATTGTTAAGAATAGAGATGTGTAGAGAGAAGGAAAACACACCCAAGAACGTGGCCTGGGCATGGGGTCTGAAAGAGGAGCCACAGTTTATTGGAAGGAATGTTACGGGGCTGAAGAGATGGCGCAGCAGTTAAGAGCACTGACTCCCCTTGCAGAGGACCTGGGTTCAGTTCTAGGGTCTCTGTGTCATAACCATCTATAGTTTCAGCGCTAGAGAATCTGGTGTCCTTTTCTAACATCTGAGAGCACCTGGCATGCGTGTGGTGTACTATATATACACAGGCAAACACTCATATAAAAATGAAAAAATAGGGCTGGAGAGATAGCTCAGCAGTTAAGAGCACTGACTGCTCTTCCAGAGGTCCTGAGTTCAATTCCCAGCAACCACATGGTGGCTCACAACCATCTGTAGTGGGGTCTGGTGCCCTCTTCTGGTGTGTCTGAAGAGAGCAATGGTGGTGTACTCATATGCATAAAATAAATAAATAAATCTTAAAAAAAAAAAAGAAAAAATAAACCCATAAAACTAAAATATGCTGATCAGATATTTAGATGCTCAGGGAAAGAGTAAGGTGTGCCCACGGGCAGGGACGGGCTCTGGAGGGAAAGTCACAGTTAGTGTCTTTGCATTAGTTAGTGCACCATCTCACTGACTCTCAATTTACATCTCCTAAAGTTGCCGAGGACCCTCTCTCCCCCAGATAAGTGGAACTATAGGGTGCCTCCTGGGGTTCCTTGGATGGAATTAAAATCTGGTAACATAAAACTAGGAGCCACTTGGGTTGCACAGAAGGTCTCTGGTGAGAGTTTTAGAGAATGGACAGGCTGTCGGCTGTCAAGGGAAGAAGCCCTCACCAAGCTGTTAGCTGTGTGAGAATGCTTGTTTCTCAGCTGGTGGGAAGCTTCAATTAAACTCTTTCCTGTCTCAGTTCCCCCCTTCAGAGACTTCAGTCCCTTTGTTTTAAGGATTGTTGAGGGCAGATGATAGTTTTCTGTATCCACACTGATAGGGATATAAACCCTGTGTACTGGGGGATATGTTCTCTCAACCGGTCTGATCTCCTATCTCATAAACAAGAGAGCCATCATTCGAATGGAGTCTGGAAGAGAGGATTGTCACTCAGGGTATCGGCTTGCACACATACTATTGCATGTCATGCAGGGAGCAGCACGCAGAGCAGCATAGCCTCTTCATGAGCCTCTTCTGTGTGACCTTGCAGTCACATTACTAGCAAGTAGCCACGATTCAAGTAGATTAATTTGTGTGTAGATCTTGGAGGACTGAGGACAGGGTGCCTCCGTTGTCAAGGCAGTGTACACAGAGCACTTGTCTGAGAGCGTGGCTCAGGAGCCACTGGGTCTTGTAGATAGTGGTCGCCATCTTAACTTGAGTTAGGAAGTGTGACCTTACATTCTGTAAAAAGAACATAGCTATAAAAGTACAGTTTTAAGAAAGAATACAGTGGTGGAATAAATGAAAGAAATTAGTGGGAGGCCACAGTCATTGGGTGTATCAGAAAATAGAGCAGACAGCAAAATAAGGTCATTGTTATCGAGAAACTTATGAACAAAACGGGCCTTTCTGTTGTATCAAGAAGTCCTTTTTCTTGTTTGAAGGGAACCCCTGAGCTTTAATGTTTCGGGGGCACAGAGGCCTTGTTATCAGGGTGGGGCTGAGGCTGTGGGGACTCAGAAGGGAGAAGTGGCACTCTAGACCAACCAGTGGTCTCAACCTTCCTAAGGCTGCAACCCTTTAATACAGTTTCTCATGTTACAGTGAGCCCCAACCGTAAGATTATTTCTTTGCTGCTTCATAACTGTAGTCTTGCTACTGTTATGAATTGTAATATAAATATCTGATAACCAGGATATCTGACCCTTGTGAAAAGGTCTTTCAACCCCCAAAGGGGTCTTGACCCACAGATCAAGAACCACTGCTCTAGATAACACATTGAATGCTTTTACTCAAAGTGGGAAGACCTTTATCCATCCTGAGGTGTTAGCAAACCGCAGAAATGTTCATGGCAGGCGAGTGTTTGGACTAAACGTAGTTTGTCTGGTTTCCCCTGAATCTGACTGTTCTAACCTAGTAGGTTAAGGACAGGACAGTAGCTTAGCTTTACCTGTTGGGCTATTACCGAGGAAGAGCAGACAAGCATTTAAGGGTTTTTGGGGTTGGGGGTGGGGTGGGCAGGACCTTGAATTTTATAGTCCTTTCCTAAAAAGGCACTTGACTCTAATCAAGTCATGGAGGCCCTTATATTTTTAAGACAACAGACATTTATTGGATCTATTAGTCAGTCATATTCTCATAGAGAGCTCCCTTCTGCTTCTGTGTAAGGTGGGTTTACACTTACTTTTGGGAAAGCAGTTTCAGAGCCTTGTCTGCAGTCTTAGAGCGTTACAGTAAACGGCTAGAGTTGCTGCGTTTGGCTGTTTCAGCTACAGTCTTTAAAAAAAAAAAAATCAAGGAATTCCCAGGGCTAACTGTGGGAACAACTTCTTTGGCATTTGGGCGTTCCTGAGCACTGACTGCCACACCAGTTTGTTTAGACAGGAGTATTATAGTACCTAACAAGACAGTGACAAAAAACCCATACTGCAAAGTGACCGTTTCCCCACGTCAAGGGTCACCAGAGGTACCTGATGACTCTGACAAAGTCCAGAGCACTTTGTCAAGGATTTTTGAGCAGCTCCTTTTGGAGGCACCATCACTGGAGCTGGGTCTACCCCTGGCCTTCCACCATTGGGTCTTACAGCCACTTCTGTCTTTTCTGAGGGGCAAAGCTCTGTTTCTTAGAACAGCAGTGGGAAGTATTATATTACTCTTGGATAATTGTCCTTTATGGCACGGAAGTATAGTGGTAGGCGCTTGAAGCCGCCGGTCACATCCACAGTCAGGAAGCGTCGACTGTGGTGGTGCTGCCCGGCCTGCATTCTCCTTGTAACACAGTCCAGGACTCCAGCCCCAGCAGTGGTGCTGCCGCTTGTTTCAGTTCCCAAGGCTTCACAGGGATGCCCAGAGGCTCACCTTTTGGGTGAATGTAGACTCCATCAAACTGAGACTGCCTCTCACTCGAGGGCCTGCAGGGCCTGTGGTAGAGCACAACACACCCTAGTTTATTACTATTGCCATTTGCATTGGTAGGGACTTAACCAGAGCCTGGTGTGTGTGTGGTGGGAGCTGTCCTCCACTGAGCTGTCTTCCAGACGTGTTTCCTCCACTGCTGAGTAAGTGCATGGGAAGAGGTTGAGGTGCTTATGAAGTGCAGGTACTGGTTCCAACTGTGTGTGTATGCTCACGGATTTCAGTTCCAACTGTGCACTCTACAGAGAACCACAACGGCCTGAAGGAAAAAATGATTTGTAGGCATAATTTTTCTCAAACTACTTTAATAACTCCTCTCTGGCTCACCACCCACCAGAGGTGTAGAAAAGAGAGGTTATTAGGACACGAGGTAAGTAGACCTCATGAAATAGTTCTTTGGGGATGAGTCCAGTCTTTCTTGTCAAGACATCAGCAGTCCAGTCATCTAGTTAAACACCAACATGAATCAGCAGCTGCAGTCCAGTCCACTAAGCAGACAACCACATACGAACATTTGAGGGCAGTTAAATCCAGAAGAAACCACAAGGCTCACCAACTGGCCAGGGTCAGCAGACGTGGCAAGAAGCTGCAGGAACCTCACAGGAAGTTCTTTGAGAAAGCAAAGCAAACCAATACTCATGCTCCCACTGTCTGTGGGGTCATATTTATATTCCTTCTAAACACCACACATCCTTTCATATGTCAGCTTTAGCAAGACATCCTTTCATCTTTGTGCCCCAGCAAAGCATTTTGTGGATTGCTCACTGATGGATGGTTAGAGCTTGGTGAAGTGTGTGGTACCTAGTAGGCATGATTAAATAAGAGATCAGTCATGTCCTTAGTTCAGCCAGTGAGCATTTGCCCAGCAGTACAGGTGACTCCTAAGAGTCCCAAGGCAGACCTTTTCTTCAGTCCTGCTGTGTATCAGTGACGTCACCAGAGCTACTTCTAGGCGTGTTTCCTTAGTGAGTGTCTGGTGTATGAGCCTTGTTCAATTTGCATGTGTGTTTTCTTGTACTTGCCTTACTGTCCTATATAGTCACTAGATTTAATTTTAAATAGCCTTTTCTTTGCAGAACTCCCAGACTTTTGTGGTCTACAGAGTTGCTTCAGTAGGTAGAGAACTGCTGTTCACTGTTGCTGGTGATTCCTCTCCCTGTAGGTCATCCGTGGAGCACCAGGGTTCTTACCATTATGTTGTTGACCATAGTGTGTGGAAGCCCTTCTGCAGCTTTCCTGGGACTCACTCACTCATCCTTTATGTGTGCCTGCTGCTCTGTGCCTTCCTCCCAATGTTTCTTTGCTTCTTCTTCTCTTTTTAAAAATTGCTTCTGTAGTTCTGACTTTTACAGACTTGTCATGTACTTGAAGTTATGTACCATGTACCCCTCTGCTGTGGACTTCTTTCACTGAGTAATAATGAACTTGCTGTGTCTTTCTGGGGGTTGATGGCATGTTTGTTTTAGTGCTGAGGAATGCACTGCGTGGGTTCCTGTGCCCCTCACCCACTTCCTGCACCCCTCACCCACTGAAGTACAGTTTGACTGCTTCCCACTTGCAGAAGTTGTGAATAAATCTTGTACAAGTGGACAGAGATCTTAATAACTCCGTAAAGACTGTACTAAGACATGTCTGGCTGTATCTGTAGGAAGCCACAGAGCTGTCTACATTGTTCGCACCATTTTACGTCATTGGTATTGATGGGTGAGAGTTCCTTTGTTCTAAGTCTTCATCAACACTTGGTGTTCTTAGTACTTTTGACTCTGGCTTTTCCAGTCAGTGTGTTGTGATTATGTATTAATTTGCTTATCTTTGATGGAAATTAGGGTGGAGAACATCTTATATACATACACTTAAGTATTATTCAGTCTTCTTTTTTCTTAAAGACTTATTTATTTATTTTATGTATATGAATATACCATTGTTCTCTTCAGACATACCAGAAGAGGGCATCAGATCCCTTTACAGATGGTTGTGAGCCACCATTTGGTTGCTGGGAATTGAACTCAGGACCTCTAGAAGAGGAGGCAGTGCTGTTAACCACTGAGCCATCTCTCCAGTCCCTTATTCAATCTTAAAAAGGAAGATTTGTGATGTATGTTCTGACTTAGACAAACCTTGCATTAAAAAAAAGCTGGTTAGAAAATATGACTAGGCTGTGGTTTCTTTTCTTATGGTGCTTAGGTTATCCAGATTTGTAGAGACGCAGTGTACAATAGGGATTGCCAGAGGGTAAGAAACAGTAGATAGGAAATATTTGTTTAGAGGTATATAAAGTTTTAGTTTTTGCAAGATCAAATCATCTCTGGTCTGGCACAGAAGGGTTGTGTGTACTTGTAGTCCCAGCACTCAGAAGATGAGGAGAGAAATAGATTGAATTCAAGACCAGCTTGCACTACATAAGACACCCCTCCCCCAATATTCTGGAGGCAAATCATGGGGATTCTTGTACAACAATGTATTTTTGTTTAAAAGTGGCCTAAATAGCACATTCTACATTATATTTTTTATTGTAGTTGAAAATTAATGCAAAGGTTTAATCTGTACAGTCGAACCTTTGGAAACAGAGGAGAGGTTCTGTGTTGTCACTGGGTGACCTGTGTTTTCCTGGTGTTTTTCAGGCCTGGCGTCCCCTTGACCGTGCAGGCGTTTTCAGAAGAGGAGAGGAAGCAGTGGTTGGAAGCTCTGGGTGGAAAAGAAGCTGTAAGCACACCAGTGGCTGGAGCTCTAGTTCAGATCTTTTCAGCTGGCTTGCTTCATCCCCATGTCATTTTTGTTTTATAGCGCTTGAGAACAGTTCCTTGCTGGGGCTGGTGTTTGAACTCATCTTGAAACCATATTGACATTCCAGTAGTTTATCCTGGGCAGCTGCAGCACAGCCACGCCTGGGGCATCAGTCATTTCCAGTTCTGATTTTTTTCCCCTTGACTTTGTCACTCTGGTTGGCTTTGCTTTGAAAAGGTCAGCAAAACTAGAAACTTCTATTTATTTACACAACAGGGTTTTCTCTTCCTTCCTTCCTTCCTTCCTTCCTTCCTTCCTTCCTTCCTTCTTTCTTTCTTTCTTTCTTTCTTTCTTTCTTTCTTTCTTTCTTTCTTTCTTTCTCTCCTTCCTCCCTCCCTCCCTCTCTCCCTTTCTCTTTCTTTCTTTCTTTCTTTCTTTCTTTCTTTCTTTCTTTCTTTCTTTCTTTCTTTCTTTCTTTCTTTCTTTGTGACAAGTGTATTGAATGCTTGCAGTGTGCTTTAGTTTCTGGAGATGGGACAGAAAGTGCATGGCAGTAGAAACTGGTGCCCATGTTGAGCTGATATTTAACAGTGTATGATACTGTAGTAGTTTCTACTTTGCAGTGTAGAATAGCCTTAGAGTGACCTCTTTACTCATTTGCTTCAAGGAGTAGACTGAAGGTCATGGAACAGATCTGGAGGCACCTGAATTCTGACTGTTGGCACTTGGTTCCAGGACTGATTTCTTTTCTGTGTGCTGCTGGCTTTTGGGGCTCAGAATCTGGCAGATCATGTGTGGAGTTGGGGATCTAGTAAGGGCAACATTAGGAGAAGCCTCAGGAGCTCTTTCAGTATGCCCTGTAAAGTGCTATGATTCTAAGTAGACTGCCACAGCACCTGGCCTGGCTGGCCTGTGAGGACTTAGGGGAAAACATGATCTGAAGATGGAGGATGGTTCTGTAGAGTCAGGAGGGAGTTTTCAGAAGAGAGCTCTCTTAGAGTGTGTAACTCGGTGCTGCTTTCGGCTGGCGGCTCAGTTGCAAGGGTATTGTTGAAAGTCCAGGGAATGTGAGGTTGGCTAGCAGACTGTGTGCCAGTCATAAGGCTGCTGAAAATGGAAACCAGGCTACTGTGCTTTGAAGCTTGATGCTGTTTAAGAAGTGTATTTCCTGGGCAAAATTATCCAGAATCAGATTTGTATGTTGTCATAGCTGGATTCAGACCCTGTCTCTTTGTTTCTGTTTTTGGTGCTAAGGATGGACTCCATGATCACCAGTGCCTAGCAAGTACTTGCTCACTGGGCGGACCTGTCTCTCATTCAGCAGTGCTCAGTTAGTTCTTAGAAGTTTTGTCCAGTAGTTTTGATAGAGGCCTGAAGAGATGCTTCAGTGGCTAAGAGTACATACTGCTCTTGCAAGGGACCAGAGCACAGATCCCAGCACCCATGTTTGGCTGCTTATTATAACCCATGTCCAGATGATCGAATACCTCTGGCTTCCACAGATACTTAAACTCACATACATACATACCTACACACAGATATATAATTAAAAAAAAAAAGTTTTGAAGGCAGGAATAGTCGAACATTCCTTTAATCCTGGCACTTGGGAGGCAGAGTCAGGATCTGAGTTCAAGACAAGCCTGGCTTATATAGAGTTCCAGGACAGCCAGGGCAACACACAGAGATATCGCTCCAATAATTAAAGAATTTTGATAGTGATAGTGATGTAATTCTGCTAATCCTTTAATCCTTTTTAATAACCATCAGGTCGCCCCAGAGCCTCGAGAAGTACTTTAGAAAGTGGTGTTCGCATAGCAGAAATACCACCATGGCTGAGTCCTTGTAAGAAAAGTGGGCTTCCAGTTTGGCTTAGTCTTGAACTCACGATCTGCGTGACTTTCCCTTAAAGAACCAGGTCACTAACAGACCAGAGGAGACTGTGGAGAGATGCCGATCAGCCATACATTTGCATGGGGACTGTGAGACACAGCAGATTCCTTCCCTATGCTGTATGTCTTGCAGATAGTGAGCCAGTTTGAAAAGCTGGATTACTGTGGTACTAGCACAGATGCACTCACTTAAATGATGAGCAAGGATTGTCTACTGCTTACGTAAATACCAGGGTTAGAAACAGGAAACAGTGGACTAGACATCACCAGGAGTTTTGATAGAGGTTGGAATGGAACAGTTTGTCAGCCTGTCTCTGTAAAGTGGGACTTTTCCAGTTTACATAGACTTGTAACAAGTTCCTTAGAGACTGCAGACTCTTTGATCTCACCTTTGCCAGCTCGGCATGTCTCTGGAAGAGGAAAATAGACTGAGAGAGGTCCTGTTTGTGTTACTTTTGTATATGAGCCCATGATAGCATGTCATTAGACCAGTATAGCTCATCTGGCCTACGTCCTCACGCAGGTCCCCCATGGGGGATTTTCCCATGCTGCGTATGTCTCACACCAGCTGGATGTCCCCCAGTTCAGTTCAACTCTGACCCTGCTGTCTGAGGTGTTGGTGGCAGATCTCACGAGTTGGGGGTGCAGATCTAAGTGGCTGCCTCTGCTTCAGTCTTGGTAGCACAGTGCGATGTGAATTTGAGATCTCCATGACCCCTTCCTTGGGTGTAGTAGTTGGCTCTCAGCACCCAGGGTAAAGGTACACTTGGTAGTGTCTTTTAGAGCATGCTACAACTGGAGCAGGCACAAGAAAGCTGTGCATAGGGTGGGTGCAAAGTGTGTATGTGTGTGTGTGTGTGCGTGCGTGCGTGCGTGTGTGTGTATGTGTGTGTGTGTGTGTCCTGTGTAGCTCTCATACCCTGTAGGAATGCCACTGTCCTAGCATTTGGTTGTTCATCCAGGGAAAGTCAGCAAATCCGCTTATGGATTGTAAGTTTCCTCCCCAGGCGGTCAGTGATGACTCTGATGTCAACCCGTTCATCACATGGAGTAGCTGCTTGCACCTTTAATGCACTATAGATTTTTGTTTTCTAAGTTACTTGTTCAATGTAAGTTTAGAGCTGTCCCAGAGGGCTCCTGAAGAGCAAACAGTTTGTATCTGGAGATCCCAGGGGTGGGGACTCCACGCTGTAAAGCAGGATGAAGACTAACTACATCTTTTATGTGCTACATTGTCTAATGCTAAATTTATAAAAATGAGAATTTGTGCATTATTGCTTGACTGACCCTGAAGTAATCTGCTGAAAGTGTTTTCTTTCTTTTTTTCTTTCACTAGTTGTTCCATACTTTTAATAGAGCCGTTGTCCCGAGACCAGAAGGAGGTAGGTGTTGGTTACCCCAAGCTGTTGCTGGGCCGTGTTCATCCTCTTGGGGTGGCTCTCCTTGCTTGTCCCCTTGAGCTTTCCTGTGAATTCTCCTGCAGTCTTGCTGTGTGTGTCTACATCATGAATGAGGTTGGGATGCTTTTCAATAGGCTGCTTGCAGCTTTCTGAGCCTTTGTGGGGGGGTGGGAGGTTGGGGGTGGGGGTGGTGGGGATGTGTCCTTGGTCCTCTGCTTTTAGGCTTCCTCATCCTGTCAGTTGTCATTCTAGATGGAAGTAAGCAGATTCTCTGGACCATAGTGTTTGGTTGATAATTGTAGGATGCTGTCAGATGTTTTCAGTGAGGCTGAGGAGAGGAGAAAGTTCTCTAGGCAAGTGTGAGAATTACTTCAGATAAAATAGTCATCTTTGGCCACAATGGGTAATAAAAACCAAGAGTGGCCCCAGCCTGATGGTGAACCTCTGGTTGCTGGGCAGATTTCTGTGCGTTAGCACTTGTTATATAAGGTGCAGGGTGGGCTTCAGGCAGTCAGGACTGAGAACTCCTTCAGAAGCTCCTGGCTTTAGTATCTTGCTTGGGCTGATTTTTTTTTGATGACTCATGTATTGCTGTTACACCTTGAAACCCTCTGGCCTTGCAGCCAGAGTGTGTGCCAGCTCTCTAGGACACATGCACTTGGCAAACGGCACAGCAGGGAGGTGCTGAGCTGTTTACATACAGCACATGGATCTGAGAAATCAAGGTTATGCTTAGCAAAGCCATAGGAAACACTGTGTTATGTACACATAGTTTCAAAACAGTTACGATCACCTGTGCTCATTCTTGAACGAAAGACTGACGATCTGCAGCCTGGCCCCGATGTTGACAGATGCCCTGCAGAGGGGCGTGTCCACGCAGGCACCTTCTCAGCTGTATGTCCCTCTTTCCTGTCTTGACGTCGTCTCTATCTTGTCTTCCATCCCTCACTTTCCTTTCCCTCTTCCCAGTCTTCCTCTTTTTTGTCTCTACTAGTCTTTATCATAAAGGTGGTGGAACATGCCTCTCCTGGAGATGGCTTTGCAAAGCAGAAGGAAACAAGTTGCATTTTACATAGCTGTCAATAGTGGATTCTTGAAACCTCTGTTCAGTTTCACCATTAAAACTCAGTTTAAGCCTAGTGATGCAGATTCTGAACCAAGTTTATATCCAAGGACTGTAAATCCCCATGAAGCAAGTGCTAATGCTGCAGTCCCTTGGGTCCTGGAGCAGCGGCTGGAGGGGTTGCTTTCTTTCATTAAGTTTTGAAGCAAAAACAAGATCTACAGATATCTGCCAGCCTGATCATAAGCAAGCATTTATATTAGAAAACGCATAAAATTATATTTTTAAATTGGCCTGTTTTAGCACATGAATCATCTGTTTTCAATTCAAATTATGAAAATAGCAATGTCATTTAAAAAACTTGGTGAATAGTACAAATTATCAAAATTTTAACTTAAGCTTATTGCCGAGGTAGCATTTAACAAAAACTTTTCGTAAACATTTCATTCCTGTGTTAAGCAGAAGCTCAGACTCACACTGGAAAGCCTTCACGCAGATTTGTGGTTTTCCTTAACTCAGTTTTTAGCAAAATTCAGATTGTTTTTAGGTAGCTTCCCGTAGAGATTGCTATTATTTTCGTTTACTATTTAGGATAATCCATACTGATCAACTTAAAATTTTATGTTGCAAATTGAATTATAAATTGGTAATTCATCAATTATACTTGAATGAATTCGCCATCTTGATATGCATCATGGAGACTCTCTTATAAATACATAACTTTTCCATCTATGTCATTTACATGGAGAACATGTGTCTTTCAGCAGTTTTAGAACAATGAAACAAAGGTTACACTACCTTAATTCTTTTCTTCTTTTTGTAAGGGAAAGAAACACAGTGACGGCTTGCCCCTTGACATCTTCTAACTGTTTGTTTTAGGTGCACAGTTGGATAATATGGGGTTCACAATTCTCAGAAAATGCATCAGCGCTGTTGAAACACGAGGTAATGGTCATGCTTTGCTCAGCACCTTTATCTGTGGAGACCTGTAGGTATGTAACCCTGAGCCCTCGCAGCGCTCAGTGCATGGCTACCTGTCCCTCCATGAACTTTACTACATAGCATGGTCACTTACTCCTGCTATGCTGGTGGGAGTCCCTTTACACTTCCCATGTGAATGTGGGAAAACGTCATGTACTTCTTTTTTGCAGTAACAAATGAGGTCATTGTTAAGATGGAATCACATTTGCTTGTGGATTTGTTATCACAGAACATATCCACGATATTTGAGCAGGTATGCTCAAGTGGAAATTTGTCCTCACAGTTCAGGAGATGGGAAGGCCAAGCTCAAGAGATGGTGGGGTTAGATTTCTCTTAGCCTGTGCCCTTGGCTTGTAGCTTGAATCTCCTTGCTCTGCCTTTTCTGTGTGTATACGCCCCATCTATGTGTATACACGTCCCTTCTGTGTGCATGCATGTCCCTTCTGTGTGCATACATGTCACTTCTGTGTGCATACATGTCCCTTCTGTGTGCATGCATGTCCCTTCTGTGTGCATGCATGTCCCTTCTGTGTGCATACATGTCCCTTCTGTGTGCATGCATGTCCCTTCTGTGTGCATGCATGTCCCTTCTGTGTGCATACATGTCACTTCTGTGTGCATACATGTCACTTCTGTGTACATGCATGTCCCTTCTGTGTGCATGCATGTCCCTTCTGTCTCTTTTATATATTTAGATTTGCTCTGTTTTGTAAGGATTCATGTCATGGTTGGGGCAGCAGTGTGTGTGTGTGTGTGTGTGTGTGTGTGTGTGTGTGTGCACGCGTGCGCGTGGACTCATGCTCACACCCTAGTCTAATACCCTGACTGTATCCTTAAAGGCCCTTTTTTTCTTAAGTCTTAGCTCCGCCTCCCTTTTCCCATTGAAACCCTGATTTTGCATCTTTTTTTTTTTTTTATAATTTATTTTTTCTCAAATTGTAATTGATTCACACAGGGGTTATAAACACAGAATGGCAGGATGTGGGGAAGGGAATGACACTGGAGTGTGGGTGTTCAGGGGGAATACAGATATCTTCAGAACTGGGTATCGGCTGGGTGAAGGTTCAGGGGACAAGTCACTATGACTCTGCCTATGACTCGCTTGTCCTTATCTAAGTTGGTATTGTCTGGCAAGGCTACCTATTTACAAGGTCTATGACTACATAGGCTGGTAAATTTCCACAAAAGCTGCCTGTTTACAGTAGCTTATAGCCATCTGTTTCAGTGTTTATCACAGAGACCCAAGACTTTGTGTTAGCATACATGTATGACAGGCCTATTGCTGATTTTAGGCCTATGGCTGATTTTAGGCCTTCAGTGTGTAAGCAGGGCTGCCCTGACATCTCCTCCCTTCTCTAAGTATAGAAGGACTGTGGCAATTCTAAACTTGCAAAGGCGGGGATAGAGGCCTGACCTCCAGTATTTGATCTGGACCTTGTAATGGCTCCAGTCCCCCTGTCCAGTGAGGCATGAGGGCCATACCTGTCCCGATGTCTTTTTCCTGGAGAGGGGATACTTTTGACATCAACCCCTATGCAGTCAGGCTTGTCCCTCAGGGAACCCAGATAGATATTTTTATCTTTTATTTATATTCCCTTGCAGTGCTTAGCCTCACAGAAAGGCCCAGTTTTGTTTTTTAAATGTTACATTCTGGGATTCTGAGGTTGAAAACTTTATGGAATATATTTCAGCTCATTCTTTGGAAGAACCAACAGTTGGAAAACTAATTCTTAGTACATTTTGTTCAGCACCTTATTGTTGGTTTTCTTACTCTTGTGAGATCCCATTAAACATGATCTTTTTGGGCTGTGGTTAAGCTCAGTGGTAGAACCTGGGATGTGCAAAATTTCTGTTTGGCCTTTAGTACACATACATTTTTACTAAGGTCAAATTTGAAAATAGTGAAGTTCAGTGATCTTTTAAAATATACTATTTGTATAAATTCTTTGAGAATTTTATACCTATGCACCATGTATTTTGATCATATTTACCCACACTCCTAACTAACTCCTCCCAGAGCCACACCCACCTCCTTCCAACTGTTATAAGAAAGCAGGCTGAGAAAGCCATGAGGGTTAATCTAGTAAACAGTGCTCCTCCATGGCCTCTGCATCAGCTCCTGCCTCCAGGTTCCTGCTCTGTTTGGTTTCCTGTCCTGACCTACTTTTGTCATGAATGGTGCTATGGACCCCTAAACCAATAAACCCTTTCCTCCCCAATCGGCTTGTATTCATAGGGTTTGATCACAGCAGCAGTGACAGAAACCACCCGGTGTAGTGTGCTGGACCCACCAGGGGCCATACTCTAAAAGCAAACTGACTGACACCAGAGGCCATCAGCTGTCTATAGCTTCTCAGGTAGAGGTGGGATTAGAAATTTACTGACATTAAGTCCCCAGATGTTTTGAGTTTCAGACAGTCTGTGCAGTCGTGCTAACAGTAGACTTTTGATTTCTGTTGTGTTCCCTTCTGCCCCTTCGCAGTCACCCGCCATTCCCACTTGGTCTGTGGTTTCCCCTGACCTGGTTTTTGTCTCTTGAGTTGCTGTTGTGAAACATTGAATGTTTGCTTGTTGGAGTCATGATTGCTGTTGGCAGTCTTTCGGAACCTAGCTCGATTTAACACATGACTTTCAGGTTTTTCGTGCTCTGTGGATCACAAACTACTACTTTTGAATTCATATCACACCTGTACCAAGATTAGACAAATGTCAAAATTTTGGTGTAGCCATCAGCACACCAATAAAAGGTAATGTTTTATAATAACATTATTTTAGATAAAAACAGTATATATCAGAAGATAATACAGACGCTAACATCTCTCTGGCTGGGTGGGACTCTGGGTTTGCTGCATCTCAGAATCAATCAAACCACACACACTTATTTGCTCATAAAATTACAGGGTGCATGGGCATCAGATCCTTCATCCAGCACCAGGGTGAGAAACTTAGGTCTTATCCAAGTTGAAGGATTTCATCAAATACTTATTGCCAACTTCTGCACGTTCAGCACAGTGAACCTTTAAAAATACTGCTGCTGCTCCTGGTACACAGTCTGACTTAATTGTTAGTGGTCTGAACTGAGAACTGGCTATTTCTAAAGCTCACCGCATGATTACAGTGCCCAACAATAAAGCAATGTCCTAGGAAAAGCATTGTGTGTGTTGAAGAAATCGGGTGCACACTTACTACGTTTAGTATTGCTAGTGACCTGCTACTTGGGATCTTTTTTCTTAACTTCTTTTCTTAAAAAACAATCCAATTTAATCCTGGACAAAACAGAAATGTCCTGAAGAAAATAGCACAGTGTTCTTTTCCTCAGCAACAGATAACCCATCATGGTTTAGCCAGTCTGTTAACTAGGATTTATTGAGCAATCTCAAGGTGTACAGAGCTTGCCCCAGGCCTTTGGAATAGATAGCAAAGATTGGTTTCATATACCCTTAAACCAGCAATAGTAGACAGAGCAGAAAGATTTGTAAGCAATTCAATTATTCCAGGTGCTATAATAAAAATGTAGTGAGTGTTCACAGATTAGGAGAACCTTGGTGGATGACAGACGACAGGTTGGAAGGGCTCAGTGCTAATCGAGGAATGTGGTTTAGGAATGGGCTTTCGTAGAACTAAGGGATGAGGGTTAGATCCTGGCACTCAGAGAGTTATCAGCTAACATGTAGACGGAATGTAGTTGATCCCTCAAACTCGATTGGCAAGGAAGCACAAAGGGTCAGTATTGAAAGCATCTACCTAATGCATTTCCACGAAACGGTGAAGGTGCAGGCTCAGTGCTAGAGGGCGCTAAAGAGCAAGCAGGCTTACAGAGGCTAGTGTGAAAGGAAGTGGATCTGACGTGTGCAGACGCTGCACAGGCTGCTCCCGTAGCAAGGTGACCGCGTTAGCAGAGGTGGACATAGTTCAGAGCCACTGAGTGACGTCACTGGAGTTCTCTTGGTCACGTAGTGCTTGGATATTCACCATGTTGCTGCAAGAACTTTGGGAAGTAAAGAAGACCAAAGCCACACAGACATTTGTGACATCCTTGCTGCGTTTTGTGACTGCGGATTCTAAGTGTGTTGAGGACCATTGTTGGATTCTGCTTTAGGCAGTGAAACCTGAGAGGGGCAGAGCAGCTGCGGAATTAGAGGGGGTTCTGTTTGGCTTGCAGGGTGTCCCCGGAGCCTTGGGGATTGTAAGAAGTGAATAGGAACTTATAGGGAAGCCTCCGTTTTATAAAACATCTAAAAGTGACCACATCTCAGTGTGTCGAGCCGAGAGAATTAAACCGTTAGATGCTAGGCAGATGAGGCCAGGGGAGTTCCAGAGCATTTGCGTAGTTCTCATTCGCCCATCTGCAGTGCTTTGCAGTAGCCTCTTCCTCCTGCATTCTCTTACGTGACATCTACTTCCTGTAAATGTCACTTCCTGTAGTTCACTCATCCTCGATGACGGGGAACGCCAGTGCTCTGGACCATTTTACACAAGCCTTCATTCCTTCCTTGCCTCGTTGGAGGCGAGCTTCCCTGTGCAGTTGTGGTGTGGCTGTTGGGGTGAAGTGCTGCTCTGCATGTGTTTTTGAGAAAGATGATGGCTTAGCATTCTCCTTTGTCCTCTGGAGCCTCCTGATTCATGGTTGGAGGGTCCAACCTTGATAGATAGATAGATAGATAGATAGATAGATAGATAGATAGATAGATATTGTTGACTCTCAGTTTTGAAGGTCCTAGTCCCCGGTAGCTTTGGACCTACGCTGAAGCAGCACAGCATGCCTGGACTGCATAGTGATGTAAAACCACTCATCACATGACTAAAAGGCAAAGAAAACAGAGGGAGACTTCCGCAGTCCTCTTCCACAGTCGTCTTCCAGGCCTCGCTGGGGCTGGCCCAGGGACCTTCTGCCAAGCCTTGCTTCCCAGACACCAGTCCTCCAGTCCATGGGTTTTTGAAAGGCATTCTGCTTCTGGCCTCCCGGGGCTCTTGCATGTCTCATAGTGTGAAATACATTCCAAGAGCCCCGAGCTTGTAACTCTCAGAGCATTGCTCAGAATTCAAATCCAGGGTTTCTTTACCAAGACTTAAAAACTCTACATGGGGTCCCACGACCAGGAAGCCAAAGAGTGTCCCTAGCTGTTGGTCTGGATTCTACAGGGGAAGAAGACTTGTCTAGGTTCCTGCTGCCTTGGGCTATCAGAAGGAAGGGCTTTGGGCCCAGGAGTGTTGGTAAAGGTGATGGTGTTTGGAATCATGTGCTGTGCCTGGAATCTGAGTCGAGTGAGACTGGGTGGGCAGGACAGGCCTGTGGTGGAGCAGGCTCTCCAAGGAGTTGCCTTGCCTTTGAGTGACTGGAAGCCGTGAGGTCTAAGCTCCTGTGAGGAACAAAGCAGTGCTTTGGAAGGCCTTAGTTTCTATACAGAATGTGACAGGAGTTTGTCTGTATGCTGTCACAAGACTGCTGTGTAGAAAAGAGATAAGCTAGCTTTGGGAGACACTCTGCTTTCCGCCATTTTCTCTGTTTTTTTTTTTTTTTCCTGTGTGTTTTTTTATCCTGAGACATTTGTGCTCCTCCTCTGTTGCTCACACCCTGGTTTTGTTAATTATATTCCTATGTTTATTGTGTTTCTGAGACTCTACTGTTTCCTTGGCATGGAGAAATGCCTCCCTTATCCTTTGTATGCTTCTTGTTTCTGTCAACACGCAGCGCCTTGCGTGTAGGAAGCATTCAGTAAGCAATTGCTTTGGCTTGGGCATTCTTGAGATAGAACCAACATGTCATATTGGCAAGGTGACAAATTGTAGGTTATAAAATTATTGAAAGGGTTGGCTTTCTATATGTGATTAGAATTAATATTTCCATTTAACATATATAGGAGTTTAAGTTAGCATCTTTATGAATTATGGGTAATGTAGAAGACAGAGAAAGATCATCTTGCATATGGAAGAGAGCAAAGTATTTTAGAGCGTGAAATATGCTTACATAATTTTCTCAAGTAAATAGCTCTCCTTCCTAGAGAGGAAACCTGCCCAGTATGTTTTTTTTTTCTCGATGGGCGTGCATGACACCTAATTTTGAGGTATATGTATTATAATGTGAGCAAAAACGGTAATTTTTTTTGCTTAAAAACATCTTAGTTGCTGTTTTTTAAATAGTCATTATGCTAGAACTATGTATGTCTCTTTTGTTTATGAAGTTTTTCTTTAAAATCTTCCATATGTGCATAATTTGAATATTCACTTTACTTTTCTAGAGCATGGCATTAAAATGTTGGGGTAGACAAGCTGTCAGTTATCAAACTCAGCATTGTAACAAGCTGTGGATTCATGGGGTAGAAAAGGCATGGCAGACCTTGATTTGTCACAGCTAAGTAATTTCTCTTCCTTTGAACAGTGGAGTTTTAGATTTTTGGAGCATTCTCTGGACACTGGCTTGGGGATTGTGCTGTTTCCCTATAGTGATCAGGTGGTGTGGGGGCCCAGGATGCGTTTTTCCAGAAGATAATGTATAGTTTCACTATTAATCTTTGGAGGTGTGTTTGGTTGGTAAGATGCCCAGGTGAACTGAGCATTTGGCCATGATTGCACAGTAATCTAACATCGCCAAGGGCAAATCCCATGTGACATGAAGAAAATAAAGAACAGCTGTCCCCAGAAAACTTACACAAGCAAACAGGTTTCTCACTCGCCATCTCTTTTTTAATCAGCCTGGGTGTGAGGTGAGAGTGGGCGGGAGCAGAGGACAGTCTCACGTGGGAGGAGCTGGAGAACCTCGAGGTGCCTGCAGAACAGCAAAGGAGAAGCTGAAATTCTGCAGCCAGGCCAGTTAGGCCTGAGGGAGGGAGGGAGCTGGAGAGGAGAGAGGCCTGCGTAAGTCCAAATGCAACACTGAAGTTCTGCAGCCAGTGAGTCAAGCCTGAGGGAGGGAGGGAGCTGGAGAGGAGAGAGGCCTGGGGAAGTCCAAATGCAGCACTGAAGTTCTGCAGCCAGTGAGTCA
>NW_021620042.1:788622-819030 GCF_004785775.1 Grammomys surdaster | reverse complement strand
CTGGGGAAGTCCAAATGCAGCACTGAAGTTCTGCAGCCAGTGAGTCAGGCCGGAATAGTCATCGTCTCATTTAACAACTTGCTCATCTTCGGAAAGTTCACTCTGAGAAGCTGTTAGCTTGAAATAAAGGATTGAATTAAACTAGTAAGGGTAAATGTTTGCAAAAGGGGACTGATCCATGTCCCTGCTTACCTCAGGTCCCTGTAGCAGAAGGTCAGTGCTGTTAATTCTTCTCTTGTTCAGTGTCTCTTTTTCAGTCAAGAATTCTCCAGCTTTCCTTCCTCCTTTGTTTATCTGTCACGTCCCTTAGCCCTTGAATCCACGCAATCGGGGTGAACTTTGTCTAGCAGTTATGTGAATGATGTAGTTCTGGGTATATGTGGGCTTGGATGTGGCAAGAAAATAGCAATGGCACATTTTCAAGTCATGCTGGCCGTGTGTTTAGACAGAAACCTTGTAAACTTGGTAGAATTCTCTTGGTAAAATTTTTTGCTACAGGTCTTGGTTTTGTCTGTTTACACCAGAATCGGGTAAATTTGTGATGTCTCTTTCTCCTCTCGGGGCCTTGTAGGTAGGGAATGACTCCCTTGAGTTCCCGTGATTTAGTCATCCTGTGTGTCTTCTCTAACAAGCAGCTGAATTAACTGACTGGGTTTGTACCCTTTCTGTTTTACTGTGGTGTGGCCACCTGAGCAGTAGCTGTCGAGAGTACCAAAGGGGCAGGTGGTAAAGAAAAGAAGATGCTTTGAAGGACAGTGTGGCTGTTTCATTGTCTCGGACTTCTGGAATATTCACAGAAGGAGAAATGAGAGTGATTGCCCGGTTGCCTGGAATTGATGTTTACCTGGTGCCATGGCTGCTTTGAAAACAGATGGCCGCTTCAAGGCAGGCTGATGCTTCGGTCTGCGTGAGGAAGGAGTGAAGCGAGCTTCCAAAGAGCAGGAGCCAACTTCTGCCTTGTGCCTGAGGCTCTCTTCTAATTTATGTTTGTTGAAATTTTCCATCACTTAAGCCTGAGTTGGCAATCCTATCCGTCTCCGCTTACTTTAATACTTAGATTTCCCTGGCCACGCGTGTGACTGCTGTGCTTTGGTCATGCTATAGGGGAGATACTGGAGGGTAAAGATGAGGCTGAGCCCCATTCTAAGACAACGCTGCTATCTCTGGCTGTTACCTTTACTCTGCGGTGACGATCACCATGTACTAGCAGCTTAAGGAAGGAAGGGTTATTTTGACTCATAGTTGAAGATACAGTACATCATGGTGAGGAAGTCAGGGCAGCAAGGGCTTGAAGCAGTTGGTCACATGACCATCACCGTCAAGAAATAGAAAAAAAATGTACTAAAGCTAGCTTTCTCCTATTTATGCATTCAGGGACCCAAGCCCATGGGAGGACTGGATGTAGTTTGTCTTTCCACTTGAGTTAATTTGATCATGAGTATCTCTGTAGGCATGCCCAGAGTCTAAGCTAACTCAGAGATTCCCTCACAGATACCATGTGAGGCATGTTTTCTGGGTTATTCTAGGTCTTGTCCAGTTGAAATCAGTAGTGATGGTGAGACATCCTTAAAAGTTTATTCTGCATTCCTGTTATGCATGATCCTATGAAGTTTCTTGGAGATTGATAGAAGAAAAAAGACTCTTGCAGGAGGGACAACTGTCTGCATGTGAGCCTCAGTTGCAGGAGGGACAACTGTCTGCATGCGAGCCTCAGTTGCTACCTTTTGCGTACTTCCTTCACGCTTAGTTACCAAGAACACCTCCACGAGTGACATATGTTAAGAGTGCTGTGAGAAAGAACCTAGACATTTAGGAAACTCAAATCTTTTCTAATAGCAAGCAAACCCTTTCTTCCTTATAAAAGGAAGGGGACACTATTTCTAAGGCCATAGGTAACCTGTTCTATGCTATAGAGGGGCAAATTGGAACAGAAGGCGCTGGGGCAAGGTTTTCCTGGCTGTGGTGGGTGACTTGTGTGAGAAGATGCTCTGTGAACAGTTGAATATGTTGGGACAGATCTTAGCTGCTGGGCTGGGTTGTGTGTGGCCTCCATAGGCAGGCGTGAGCTGTTGACGGGTTTCAACAGCAGTGTGTTGAAAGTAGTTTGGAAGTTGGATTGATGAAGATCAATACTAAAAAATGGTCGTCAGAATGGCGGTTAGGATTTCAGAAGGTGATTTATATAAGAGGTGTTAGTGAGATGTCCAGCATAGAGATATGTCATTGATTATCGAAGTGTTGTATGGTTGAGTAGTCACACTTCTGCTTGTATGGTCAGAGGAAGCGAAGCCAGCATGTCACTCAGACCTGCATGTTATGTTCACTGCAACACTGTGTAGAGTAGCCAAGAAATGGGAACAACCTAAGCATCCAGCTGATGACTGGATAAAGAAAATGTAGTTTGTGTGTGCACAGAGAGAGCTGTTTAGCTACAACAAAAACGTGGTCTTGCCGTTAGCCACAACACCAAAGATTACTAGATGAGCGGAAGTCAACCTGACACGGAAAGGCTGGCACCAGGCTGCATCCCATGACCTCACTCATAGATGTTCTAAGAAAGTGGCTGTCACAGAAGTTAGGAGTAGAATAGTGGGTACCATAGACTGGGGGCAGGGAGAGGTTGGCCAGTGGGCAGGTTAGCATGCTTGATATAAGAAGTGCTGGTGTGCTGTTGTTGCATAGCAGGGCGATTGCAGAAAGACGTAGTAAAGTGTACCTTCCAGAAAGCCAGAAGGGGAGAATTAGTGTTTTCACCATGAAGAACACTGCAGGAAATACGCATAGTTATATATAATGACGATGGGAATTCTCATTACATATAAGGAAATAGAATATTGTGCATAAGAACTAGTGTGCTGGAAATGGTTTCTGTAGCAGTTAAAAAGAAGTTAGTGCTCATTAAGTGTGGGATGGAAAGAAGGGATAGGCAAGAGGAGACACTCGGCAGGAGAACACTCTGTTGGCCTGGTGGCCACAGGAAGGGAAGGAGGCGAGAGGAGAAGCTGATTAACCGCCAGGCCCTGGACCCGTTTAGCCCAGGCTGAGATGCAAAATGTGCAGTGAGCTTGTGAGAAGTTTGCTTTTAGATTTTCTGAACCCAAGGTTTGTGTGACATATATGTAGGAACTCAATTGGAGCTGAGAGGACAGACATAAAGGATCACAGAGGTGAAGTGTGAAGGGTCAAGGAATCCATGGCTATAGGCATGACAAGATCATCATAGACTCCACATGGGTCCTCGTGTTGAGGGCTTGACTGGGAGGACAAAAAATGAAGGAACCGTAACTAACCAAAGGTAGGATGGTTCATAGTGAAGTGGTGGATCACTCAGTTAGCATGTACAACGCCCCTGGTCTAATCCACAGTATCTTCTGCCCTCCCCCAAAAATGGACAGTTACAGAGAGATCAGGGGAGCACAGTAGTAGGAAGGAATCCTTGTGGAGACCCATGACCAATTTGGTCACTCCAGAAAACTTAGAAGGCAAGAAACAAGCATCCTCTCTGCAGGTGAGACTAGTCTTACTGGGCTTCTTCTCACCTGAGCCCTTTGTGATGGTCCCGTCTCTCAGAGTCAAGTGGAAGGGGGGATGTGATGGACTGTGGAGGGCAGAGGTGGACAGCTGTATACCAGGCCTCACATCCAGCCAAGTGGCTTAGGTCTCTTCACCGCAGTGAGCTCAAGGAGATGGAGGCTCACCAGGCTTATCTGAGGACCTCAGAGGCGAAGGAAAGTGTGCAAAGGTGAAAGGTTCTGAAGAGCACATTAGAGTGCTGGGTACAAACTGAAAGTGAGGCTAGCACACTCCTGATCTCCTTGTCCACACTTGCATTAGTATGTCCCCGAGCAATACCTGCCTCACTGTACATACTCCTGCATGGTTTGCATGGTTTACACATGCATGAGCCTGGAAGATAAAATATCAGAGTATCAGAGTGCGATCTGCCTTAGACACTATCTAAACTCCGAGAGAGGGGGAGGGGGGGAGAGAGAGAGAGAGAGAGAGAGAGAGAGAGAGAGAGAGAGAGAGAGAGAGAGGAGTTGTTATATTTATAGAGTACTACAGGTACTCTCAGTCTCCAGACAACTCAGGAGGTAGTTAAGCAAATACATAAATATGTTGATATTTTCTTGGTTCTATTGGTGGTTCAGAACAAGTTAGAGAAAGCTTGCCACCATCTCACAGCTCATACTGGGGACATTGTATGACATCTTCCTTTTGTCAGAGATTGAACCATGAGGAGAGACTGACGGGCACACATGGTGAGTCATAACTGCCACTGAGATCCAGGGACAGGCAGGGCTTAGACCTCTGCAGTTTGGACCCTAGGAACTCTCCTGTTTTCTCCTGCAGCTTTGCTTTGGTCCGAGCATTTCACCTGCTGCTTTCGATGCTTTCGATGGTTTAGATACTTGTGTACAAGTAGTGAGTGCAGGGACTGTCTACCCTGAGACAGAGACCTTTTCTCTGTTTGGCATGAACAGGAAGTAAGGGGAGCCATATCAGTGTGTAGTCTGTTTGATCTGCCTTCAAAGGTAGCGTCTAATAAGCCAGCTGCCTGCTGTACTTGAGGCTCAGATTAGAGGTGGTAAGCTTTGCTGTATGTGTAAAAATCCCTGCTCAGGCCTGCTGTTTGCTGTGTACGTCGTCCATCTTGTGCTGGGTTGGGAAGTAGGAGTGACTTGTTGGGCATGCGTGTAGGGCATAGATCCTGTTACATGTCTCTTTCCTACATGCAGTTACTGGTGGTTTGTCAAGAAGGAAGAGCATGTGTCAGTGAGGACCCCACACCATGTATACAAAGATGGCTCAAATTAGACTCAGTGGGCTATTAAAAAAAAGGACATGCATTTGGGAGGTGGGTAAGGGGTTGGAAGAGCAGACTTGGAAGGTGTGGGGTGAGCATATGTTTTATATGCATGTATGGAATTCTCAAAGAACTAATAAATGTATTTTAAAAATGAGAATGTAAAATCAGGTTTGCAACTAACAGCAAGACCCCGAGGAAGGGGCAGAGACGCTCCCCGTGAGTGTAAGTTGTTGGTAATGTTTTGTTTTTGCACGGGGACTGGGAAATCTGAACTCAGAACCTTATGCTTACACCATAAGTACTTTGCTTACTGGGTCATCTCCCCAACTTTTGTCTGTAATGTTTTTCTGTCTTTTGACCAGACAGTTAGCATATTGGAGAACAAGTTGGGAAATATAACAAGAATTTTATATTTTCTTAATATATATAGTACATTTATTCATTTATTTTGTGCTAGTGCACACATGCTCCTTTGTGTGTATGTGCAGGTCACAGGACAACTTGTGAGTTATATCTTACCACTATGTGGGGTCTGGCAACTGGACTCAGGTTGTCAGACTTACTGGCCTGTGCCTTTAACCACTGAACCATCCTTCAGGCTGGGAGATACACATTTTCCATGAATCATTTCTATTAAGTAAATGTTGATTTTCTTCCTAGCATATGCTGTATTTTATAAATGTGGGCTAAACAAGTACTTGACCTTTCTCTTTGTTAGTGTCTGCTTGTTTGTTATACAATGTAGGGCTCTTACCCTTCTCTTACCTCCCGCACCTCTCCTCTCTTGCATCGTAAGTCCCACCCCTCCTTGGTTCCACCCCTCTTAATTCTAATGTCCTTTGTGTTTTCCTGCTTCTTCCAGTTTGACATCTGAGGGACAAAGGAGATGTACCAGTTGGGCTGGCACAAGGTTGAACAGTCCTCTGAGGGGGAGTGAAGATGATTATAGGAAAGATAGCAAAAAGATGCAAGAGACAGATACAGGAGGGCTGCAGGCCATTACCACGCCAGCAGCAAGTGTGTTTCTCACAGCTGTCTTATACTACAGTACCATGGGGAGCAAAGCCACAAGTTAACAGAAACAATCTTGCTGAAATATACACAAGGCATTTGTTCCCATCCAGAAAGTCTCCCTATTCCTTCCAAGGTCAGTTGACTCTCCAGCCCTCCCTTGAGCCTCACATGTACCTCCTCTTATCCTTCCATGCCTCAGGCCAGGAAATCTGCCAACAGACTCTGACCTGCTTTGACAAACTCTGCCTGGCAGGCAGACTTTCTCTCTTTTTCTCAGCTTCAGAGAAGTGGCAAATGCCTGTCAAGGAGATCTTGTCTTCTGAGTCTGGCTGGCTTGATGATCTCTGGACCTACCCATTTTCCTGAAGATAACAAAATTAAGATTGTTATGTTATTCTTTATTCTTGATTAGAACTCCGTATACAAGCTTGCTTCTGTAGACATGATTTTCAGGGCTTCTTTATTGGGTTCTTATACCTACCACCCTTCCAACCTAATTCCACTGTAAACCCTTCCAACCCCCAACACTAGGTAGGAGATAAAGAAGGGTAGAGGGGAGAGGGGACATAGATCTCATTAGGTTACTTCCTGCTTATTGGGGTGTTGTTCTTGGGGCAAATTCAGTCTTCATCATCAGAATTTCCAATTTCTTCTCATCTCTCTGCTCACAACCACTTGACCAATAGCAACAACAGGGACCACCAGCAGCCAGGGGAGTAGCCGCCTTGGAGCCTCTCTGTGGCCCGTCTTGGGACTCTGGCATTTATACCCTCTGAAAAGTTCCCAGAATTTCCTACTTCACACACTCGAAGAAACTATCTGCAGCTGGCAGCTGGCAAAATCATGTTCCTACTAGAGCATGAGGCAAACCATAGTCAGCCACAATGGGCTAGGCCCTCCCGCCTTGATCACTAATTGAGAAAATGCCTTAGAGCTATTTAAATTTTTTGTTCCATGACATGATATAATATTTGTGAATTTATAAATTTTTTAGTTACCTGTTTAGCGTGTCATTTTTGGCCATGCTGTGACGTTTTGATTTCATGTATACTGCGTTTACCCCTTTGTTTTCAAGTCTTACCTTAGCATTGATTAGAGTATACTAAAAATAGTAGTTACTATTTGCATGTTCATGAAATTACATGGTTTTTCCTTATAGAATTCATACGAAACTTTGCTTTTGCAGTGTCGGTGGGCTATGTAGACTGCATCTGTGTTTGTGTACACACAGGTGTGTGTGAGTGTGTGTGTGTGTGTGTATGCATGCATACATGCATACATACATACATACATACATACATACATACGCACGTACGTGTCCTACTGAAAATGAAACACTGCAGACTTGTGATGTAAGCCCTGTGACTATGGCCCTCCCTCTCTCGTCATCACACACAGTGCAGCTGAATGCCGCCCGCTGTCGAATGCTAGGCGCTCAGACTAGAGCTGCGTGGATGATGGCTCACAGGTGGATGAAATTTGATCATTTGTTTCTGCAAAATCATGCAGCCATAAGCTGTTTTAGGAATATTCTTGTTCCTGCTGGCACCGCAGTGCCTGTGTTCCGCTTTGGGCCACTTACCTGCTCACGTCTCTTTTACATACATGCATGGGAAAACAAGAGCTTTCCTGGTTCTTGGTATATCCTGTGGACTAACCATCAGGTTATTAGTCCCATTTATTCCATCCGTTCATTTGCTGGGTTTATTTGTTATGTGGTTAACATGTGAAATGTAGAGGAGATGGAATTACTAAGTGGAGAGCCTGCTCCTGAAACCAGAGGGAAGGGCGACCTCATGGTCTCACCGGTGAGTGGTGAGTGGTTGCTGTTCTTTAAGTTAATTTTCTCATGATCACCCCCTGTCTTTATGTTAGTCTACTTCTGTGCCTGGAAATAGTAAGTACTCGGTTCTCAGGAAAGGAGATGTTATACACTCCGCAGCCTGTGCGGCCTTGCAGTTCTAGTTCCTGCTCATTTTAGATTCTCACTGTTTACATTTCCCGAAGTTTGTTCTCTGCTTCTGTTATTCCGAAAGTGATTTTGTGTGTGTGTGTGCACGTGCGCATATGTGCATGCGTGTATTCCCACCCTTTCTATTTTCTTTATGTTAGTCTACTTCTGTGCCTGGGAATAGTAAGTACTCGGAGTTGAGAGGTCATTAGGTCAAAGACTCTGCCCTCACCTCATGAAAGAGTTCCCTCACACCCCTCTTTTCTGTGTTCCCACCTTCCTCAGAGGACTGTGACTCCAGTGCCTCCTGTTCATCATCGCTCACCAGTTTAGGACACAGACACTCCCGTCTTTGCTGGATCTCTGGATGGTTCTGCCAACCACTTTCATGCTTCTTTCTTTTCTTTTTTTTTTCTTTTTTTTTTTGGTTTTTCGAGACAGGGTTTCTGTGTATAGCCCTGGCTGTCCTGCAACTCACTCTGTAGACCAGGCTGGCCTCGAACTCAGAAATCTGCCTGCCTCTGCCTCACAAGTGCTGGGATTAAGGCATGTGCCACCACCGCCTGGCACTTTCATCATCTTTTCCTCTTGCATCTAATTCTTTTTTGGTCCCAGGTGACTTCCCTTTCCTTCCTCTTCCCTTCATCTTCATGAGCCAGTGGGTGCAGCCAGTGTCATTAGGGTCACGATGTTTCCTGGAGCAAAGTGGACTCTGGCCGGAGCAGTGTCTCTCGGAGGTTCTGGGAACGGACTGTAAACAGGTGACACGTGGTGCCTTGTTCTTTCCTGCTTTTGGACCCTCTCTGCAAGGAAGACGGGCATCCCCGTGTGACTGGCAGAGCAGAGGAGACAGGTGGTGCTGTATGAGACACCTTGGATTTCAGCACACCTTCTGTTTTCAGCCTCTCACTGCCGAGGTCTGCCCATGTTTACTTTACCTCATTGTTGAAGAGAAGGGAAACCTTTGTGTGTACAGCCATTGTGGAGATTATAATTTTTAACTTAGAAAATTACCATTGTGCACTAATGAGCATTTATGTCCTGGAAAATGTACGATAATTTGCATACTTTAACTTTTTCACGTCAGAATCCTATTTTGTCCTAATCTTTATAAGTTTGATTTAATTTCAAGACATACATATTTTGTACCCATTGTTTGTATAAAAGCTACCATGGAAGTAGAACAGAAGACACAATTAAAGGAACATTTTTCTAGATGAGTTATGTACTAGTGAGGAAAAACCCATGGATGAAGTACAGGTCTGCATTTGTTTAAAGACTTAAGACCGCATATGTTTGGAGACCATGCAATACATAATTGTTTAGTATGTGTTTCTCTAGATTGGCAAGGTGAGAACATTGATTTTTAACACAGTGAAAATAAAGTTGAAGTTCTTTATTGAGTGAAGAAAAGAATTGACCTGGGACGAGGCCAGGTACTCAGCCTTGGTTCAGGAATTGGGACTAACAGAGTATGGGCTTGTTTTAAAATATATGAAGCAACAAATTAGAAGGAATCAATTGTGATTTATGTTAAAAAATAAAAACAAAAACTAAAAACAAACAAATAAAAAAACAACAGGCAGAGTTCTGTGAGATAGTCTGAGAAAATTGAGTTTTCCCTGGATTTGACTTGAATGAGTACTCACTTTACTCTTTGCCTTGGGAAGCCAGAATTCTAAGCGGCACATGCTTAGAGACAGTCATGGCAGATGGGTAAGTTTGTGAGCATGAGGGCCTCAGGGGTCCTGGCAGCCGAGGTACCAGCCTCAGTGCAGCCATGAAGCATGGTCTGAACCCCAGTGTTTGCAGGTGACTGCCTGTGGTCTGTTCTGAGAAAAACTCTTCAAGAGCCTCAGTAGATAGATGGGTCCTGTTGTGGATGTAGGGTAAATGGGGGTGCGAGGACCTTATACAGATGTTTCTGCACCAGTAATAAGGGTGAGGGTGTTGGTGGAATGGATTCTGACTGTTTCTTTATGAGGATATTTTGATAGTTAGCATGTGCCCAGTGTGTTTTGCACAGGAAGAGTATCCTAGTATTCTCTGACCTATTGAATGTAGACAGATAAGGAAGCACTCAAGGCTGATTTCAAAATTCTAACTCTGGGTGATTGGCGTGATTTTTTGATTAAAAGAGGGAATTTTGGAAAAGAAGCTGGTGAAGTTGTGCTGACTTACCCTGTAGTTTGGCATATTGGTTATGTCTTCCACCATCTGTGACTGGGACATGAACAGGTATGAGTTCCTGGATGAAGGGGCTTACCGGTTGGTCTGGAGCCTTTAAGAACAGAATAAGAAGAAACAGAAAATCCTATAAGACTTGATATCTAAAATGCTGTTTCCAGCCTGCCTTTGTACAGGATTTATTTAAATTTATTTGAAAAGAGGAAAAACTTGTTGAAGAGCTTGATTAACTCTAGTTCTCTCAGGGTGATAAATTTGAACTTGATCAATTATCTAATAGTAATTACAAGCACAGAGTGATTATCATTGCTGAAGTGACAGTCTTACTTCATCTTCATACATTTCTGCCACTTTTCATAAATGCTCGAGTTTGTTTGACTGCAGAATGTGACTTGCTCTTTTGACTTCTGTCACTGAGGTCAAACTAAAATCGAGGAGTGATCCTGGGGTGTTTAAAACACTCAGGGCATGCCCTTAGCCTGGGAAGGAACCGGGTTCAGTCCTTTCCCCTCTTGTAGATTGGATTGGATGTTCTGATCTTGCTTCTTGGTAGTTTCCTTTGCTCTTTTCTCCTTCTTGGTGGGGGTGTGCTGTCTTTCCTCTCAGTTGTAGCTATTGCTCCGTATGGAGGGGATTCTCGGCTGTTGGTGTGTGTCGTTACTGTTTAGGACAAGTGTGTCTAGACTGGGCTAGCCCTGCCCTCCTGGCTCTAATGAGACATCAGCAGAGAAGGGGTGTCAATCATTGGGCTTAGGCTGTGGCAGCATAGGGTCATACAGTGCATGATTTATACACAGAAAGGATTTCCTCCAAACCCCTGGGAGCTTTAGTAAGAAGTGGGCATGATTTGTTTCTTCTGGGTGTTTCCCCCTTGACTGTAGGTAGCGGTTGTATTCTTGTGTCTTCATGTGGTCTGCTTGGTCATTGTCCCCAAAAACCTTTCTTCTAAGTGTTTAAGCTGTGTATTTGAAGTTAATGTATCTTTTAAATATCTTCTGTCTAAACACAGGGATTCTGAAGAGATAGCTTCATGGTTAGAAGCACGAACTTCTCTTGTAGAGGATCCTGGTTTGATTCCTAGTACCCACATGCAGGCTCCACTGTAACCAGTCACAGGGAATGTGGTGGCCTCTTTGGGTATTGCATGCACAAGGTATATGCATATATGTGTAGGTAAACCACCCATATACATAAAAAATAAAGGTAAAAAAACTAAACACAGTTAGGAACTAGGAATTTAAACCAGAAGTTTAACATGTAAATGGTTCTGTTTCACAATTAGTGTGTAACTGATAGCACCTCCTCAGCCCCTATCACAACACACACACACACACACACACACACACACACACACACACACACACTATTTGAAAAGCTAAGGAAATGAGTAAGGGCGGGCTGGGGGTGTATAGTTCAGTGGTCCAGCGCTTTCCTGGCATCCTTGGAGGCTCAGGTTCATCTCAGGACTGCCAGAGAGAAAAGAAAGAAGTAGACACTGTGGTGTGGAGTAATGACTCAGTGTGAATAACATGTCACTCTGCAGGCCTGAGTTCAGATCCTCTGCACATATACCCACATAGAAGGTGAGCATGGCGGCCTGCCCTGTAACCACAGTGCTATGTGGTACAGACAATTTGATTCTGTGCCTGGCCAGCTAGTCTGTCCATAACGATGATCTGTAGTAGGATCAGAGAGAGACCCTGCCTCAGAAAATACTGAGATAGAGAAGCAGTTGAGGCCAAGACATCTTGATGTCAGCCTTTGGCTTCCACATGTGCTTACACATACAAAAAGAGGACTGAATACTGCAAGAGAAAGGGAATACTGATTTTGACTGAATGATGACAGTTTGCATGTGTGGTGTGCTGCGAGTTATAAAGCATGTGTTCATACCATCTTCTTCCCGTCCCAGTGTGGTAGATCTGAACCCAGACCTGAACCCTGCATTAGTCTTACTGCCACCGCACACAGGGAGGTTAAACAAGAGTCCCTGTGGGCAAAGCCCATGGCCTTTGGTGATTGGTGTGTGTGTTCTGGAAAGCTGGGGATTAGAGACGTTTCCTTGGCAGTCAGTGTGTTGTTGTTAGCTTTAACATTTTTAGTACAGAAACAAGCACACAGAAAGCCATAACTCTCTGAGAGTAAAGAGACAAAGGCACATTTTGGAAGTTGTATTTGTTAGGGAGCATTTCAGACATAAAGAGTCGTAAGATTGCTATAGTGAGTTCCCAGCTCTCAGTTCTTAAGTCCTGGTTCAACAGCTGGGTGAGTTTTGGAATTCTTGATCTACCTCTTTCTTCTGCTCAAGGCAGATCTCTCAAGGAACATTTAAGATGTGCCCCTTTAAAACACGGATGTTTTCACACCTAACCTGAGTCCCCACTGTAGCTTCTTGGTCACTTCGAAGTGTCACTTAACTACTGGTTGGTGCATATGACAGTCCATGTGAAGACATTTGTTCTACACATGATTGACACATGAAGATCTGCTGGAGAAAAACTTCTCTTGCCTTTGTCTTTTGTGCTCAACGTTTTCAGGTTTCAACAGAGAGTGAACACATTAAGTTGAATTATTTATTCATTTTGATGGAGTATATGGCAACTCTTGTTTTTTAAAAAACACAGATTCAGTGTCTGGTCTTCAAAAATCATCAAAACACTGCCTTCTTTGTGCTCATCCTCATATTAATAAAAAGGCTGAAACTTCCCAAGAAAAGTGTAAGCAGGTAAATAAACAAAACCATGGAAGTGTACCTGTAGACACTGCATCGGGCTGTGTTTCCGAGTGTTCTTATGACTGTGGGCATTCTTACCCACAGGGAATTCTGCTGCATGCGGCTGTTTTTGGGTCGCAGCTCACATACAAAGCTGATTTACTGCTTTGATGAACACTTAGTTTTGTCACATATTTTTATAGTCTGCAGGAATGCTGCTGTTTTGAGTTATCAGAGATTTTGGAATGTAACTGTTTGATAGCTTTTAAAATACATTGTCTTGTAATCTGCTAACACTTTGTCTCTCTCAATAGGTATAAATGACCAAGGACTGTACAGAGTTGTGGGGGTGAGTTCAAAGGTCCAGAGACTTCTGAGTATGTTGATGGGTATGCCTCTTTAATCATTTTTCCACGCATTAATTGTTTATGCTCATTGACTTTGCAACTTAATATTTCAGAGTTATATATGGTGTACTTAGGAATCCATCTTCTCCTGTACCACTTACTTGGGTGGATTGTGTCCTCAGTGGAGGCTGAGATTATCCACATCCCTGGTATTTAATAAGCAGTAAGGCAGAGAATGCAGCTCATAGGTCGCTGCCTCTCACAGTAGAGTGGAGCCGGGCCTCTGTGCTCCGCATGGTTTCTAGGTTGTCCAGAATCTTGACAGTACATTTGGTTGACAAGATCACTGGGACTCGCTCATTTTTATGCTTTCCCAAACTGTCATCTGTCAGAGTGGGCCTGTGTCTTGGGGATTCATTGTTTGCAGTTCTTACTGGGCTCTTCTCCAGAACCATGCTCCATCTGTGCTGATAACATTGCAGACTGGAGGAAGCCAGGAGTAAATTCATTCCAATGCCCCAGACATTCTGTGAATGACACAGCGCTTTTGCATTGCCTGCTGCTGTCAGTTCCCTGCGGCCTGTAAGATGCATCATGTCTCCCCTGGCCCAGAGCAGGCTGCCCGTGAGGGATGATCATAGTTCATCAGCCTGGAGGGCCTGGCTATCAAGCTAATCTGTCATTTTGGCCTTGCTACATAAGAATTTATTTGATATCTCACTCTAATTAGTCAACACCAAGGATGCCCCCAGGTGTGCTGGGAACTCATTTGAATCTGTTTGTATGAGAACACTTTTGAAAGTGTAAACTAAGACGAACAAAACCAAGTGACAGGTTTTTGGGTAGTGCTACTTCTCAGGTGGGCGTTGTGTAAATCAAGCGTTTCATAAGCAAGCACGTTTCGAGCCACGGACCACAGGAAACGTTGCCCATTGTCAGTTGTATGCTTTGCTAGAATATATTCGCTTTCATGGGCTGTTTCCATTTTCTGCCTCGAGTTTAACTTGGGTGTGCAATTCTGGCAGACATATTTTCCCTTTTACTGTTAGTGGGTTCCAGATTAAATAGACAGGTTGCCAGTGGTCCAGGAGCAGCTGGAAGAATTTAATGGGACTTGTAGCATCTGCTTTTACTTAATTTTAAAATTAGAAACAATAACTTGGTGTTATAATGCTTAAGACTGGAAGACGATGTTATCAGAACACATTTAAGCGAAAAGGTACAGTTTGGACTCAGTTGGCCTAATTGACCCTGATCACTATTTTGAGCACACTCAAGGAAACGTTAAACACTCACGGGTATTTCTGTGCTTACCACGAAGTATTAAATTGTCTTGAAATTTGTTCTTAATCTCACAAAATTTTACATGTACAGCACTGTTTGACTCCGATGTGAGTTCCTCTGCTCTTGTGGAAAATCCCAAGACAGCCTTCAACTCACAAAGTATTTAAAAATTGCAAAGCCCTCAAAAGTTCATGACTTGGAAGAATCTGGGAGATGGCTCAGTAGTGTTTGCAGTCCAAGCATAAAGACCTGAGTTTGGTTCCTAAGACCTACATAGAATTTGCACTGGCACACTTGTAACTCGAGTGCTAGGTTGTGGGAAAGACAGGAAAGGCCCCAGGGGCTTGCTGCTTGCTAAGTCTACCCCAACAGTGAGCTCGAGGTTCCATTAGAGATGCTGTCTTTTTCTTTAAAAAAAAAAAAGCCACAGAGAAAGATGCTTAATATCAACCTCTGACCCCCTGTGTGTGCATATGTGGAAAAGTTAATCTGCATCCACATGTCTGAGCACACACATACAAATAAGCATGTGCATAAACACAGGCACCAGAAAATTGTCTTTTTTCCTGTATCAGAGAAGTCTAGACACAGGTGTGTTAGGACATCATTCGGTTGTTGGCGGGGAAAATGGTGTGCTTTCAGTAACATTGAGCAAACAAAGGAAGTTAGACAATTGGCACAAAGATATTAACTTGTTATTTCCCCATTAAATAATTCATTTAAGAGCCTCTGTAGTGTGGATTTGTTAATCTGTGGGTAACTGGTAATAGGAATCAGATTGCCTGAAGTGTAGCCATCAGTGTTAGTTTGTTACTAACGGAAACCTTAGCTTTTGACAAAATAGATGTCCTCACTGTTGGCTGGTCAAGTTAGAGTTTTCTTAAGTTATACTTTCATTCTGATAATGTATTCAACATTCAGTGATTCAGTATCACTTTAAAGAGTATTTTAGAGTTCCCAATAACCATGTGCACACATCTGCAGATGTTCTCACTGACTTTTCTGTTTACATTGTGGTAAGGAGGCAGGGCATGAGTCTGCCAAATGCTTAATTTCTTTTTAAAGCCAACCAGAGTCTTCTGGGGGAGTCTCGGATATAATATGTTCATTTCAAATTTTTAAATTTTTCAGGGCACATTTTATTGATAATGGAATTTTCTTCATGAAAAATGAAAACTAATTGAATTTTTAAGCATCTTGGGAAAACTATTTTATATTTTTAGTGGAGGACTTTATTTACTTGAGACCGGTTTAGATTTTATAGAAAAATGATTGCCATTTTAACATGAACTTTTATTATTTGTTTCCAATGTCTTAAGTATTCTTCATACACTCAGATGTAAAAGTTTGTAGTGATTGCCTAGGCTTGAATTCTGCTTCACCTCTTGCATGTTTCCCTCGCTGCCTCCTTTCCTGTGGCGCTTTTCCCTTTCCCGTTTAAGGTTAAAATAGATAAGACTGTTTCTTCCTGTTACCCTCTCTCCCTTTTCCTAGGACCTCCTCAGCTCCTCCTTCTTCCTGACCCTTTCCTCACTCTCTAACCTTCCTCATCTGCCTCCTCCAGGCCAGGTCCAGGAGAAGACTGTGGAGCAGCAGGTGGTGTCTTCTGTTTCTGGCTCGCCTTAGTCTTACTTGCGCCCTCTGAGAGACTGCTCTCCTCTCCTGGGGAGAAGCCACCTTCCTTCCTTGCCCCAACACATACAGTTGGGGAGAAGGTGTTTTTTTCTTTCTCTCTCTTTTAAATATTATAAACATGTAGCTGAAAAAGAAGGCAAAAAGGAACAGCAGGTGGAGCATCTTGGGAAATCAGTGGCGGTTCTTAGCGGGATAAGAGTGTGAAGATGAGTTACCTCAGTGAGGGGCGGATAGGAGCTGTTCTGAGGTAGCAGTGCCCGGTAGTCTGTCTTCCTTCTCACAGTAGAACGAAACCTGAGCAGAGCAGGGGAAACCTGGAGAAAATGTGCTCTTAGCATATCTGCTCTCCTGGCTTTGCTATTTATAAGCCTGGTTTACAAAAGACTGGGTGGTTTCTTATTTCCTTTTAGACACAGAACCATAGAAAACAAAAATAACAGAATTTTAATTTAAAATATTTCCTTGTTTACTTTGTTGGACAGTTCTATACATAGAGCAGAGAGTGAGTGTGCAGCTACAGATGATTTGAGGTGACAGCATATTTATACAGCACATGCACTTTCTGCTTCTTCAGCTCTTCAGTGGAAAGAAAAACAGCCCAAGTCCATGGCGGCCAGGGTACTGAGTCCCAGTCTAAGTCCATGGTGGCCAGGGTACTGAGTCCCAGTTACTCAGGAGTGAGCATGGGCCACACCTCAGCTTCAGAGCGGTGACCAGTGGTCATGCAAAAAAGAACCAGCTCCTTGGTTCTGTGCTTGTTACTTTAGATTTTTAACTAATGTGTTATGCTGTTCTTTGGTCAAGGAAGAAACACAAGTCCCCTCCCTTGTGGTGGAACACATATCCTGAATGAATACTCTAAACATATTTTAGGTGTGAATCCTAAATAAATGAACACATCCCACCTAGCCCACTGATTGCAGAGGACTGCCAGGAATGATTGAGCTATTTGAAAACAGTGAGCATTTAATAGAGGATTAATTACATAGACACAGTCATTAACTTCTGAAGTGACAGCTGCTTTTGTTCTGTGAATTTAGAAGGATGACTTAGTTTTTTCATAGAAAGAATATGAATCTCAAAATACAGAAGGATAGTTTGGTAGAAATTGGAAATAAAATAGTTCCTTTAGAAGCCCTGTGGATTTTAAATGGTGATTTGCTTGTAACAAGTTTATTGAGAATGTTATCTGACTTGTGTGTTGAAGTGAGATTTTTAAATAATTGACTTAATGAGAGGCAGCATATTCAGTTTCAGAAGTAATTGGTTGGCAAAGCTGGCAGAACAGAATTATTTAGTCCTAGTTATAAAGGATTTCATCTTTAATCAGGGAGTTTAATTTGATTTCTCGACTGTATCTTTGACTTGTGGTGACAGGCTCAATAACAAATGAGTTCTGGATTGTAGGGGCTGATCAGAGTGTCCCCCGTGTCAGTCACCATTGTAGTTGGTTGCCTGTTGGTGTTGGCTGCCTTAGTCAGTTGCTGGAGTGCCTAGGAGGGCTCCAGACCTTTGCATAGTTGACTTCCTAAGTGTGGTGGTATGGTGTAAGACAGCTGTCACTTCCTGTTTGATTTTTAGCCTATTTGAGTCCAGTCATGGAGTGTCGGTCCCTTTGTGGTCACGCCCATGCCTACAGCTCTTCAGACAGCGTGCACAGCTAGCATGGCAGTCTCAGCTGGACAGCCTTTCCTTTTAGAATTCCTTCTATAAAGGAAGGAAGTACCAGAAAAGTACCATTTTCCCTGCAGAAACAAATCTGGTACAAGGGAGGGGGAAATCTGGAAACAGCTAGTTCTTTGTTTTTAGCTGAGGCATTTCTCTGGAGTGAGGGAGAGGGAGTCTCTTCTGTAAGTTGCCTACTGTCTCCTTCCCCCTGGAGGAGTGTGGAAAGCCGTCAGATTTGTATTGGTGGCTAGAAATCTTTATAACCTGTTTTCTGCCTCTTCCTTTGGGAAGAGGACCACCACGAATGTCCTTCCTTGTAATGGCCTGGCTGTGGCAGCATCTACTTTTAATAACTCATGCAAGTCTGCCCATAGATTTGTTAGGATGCTCACACTAGTTTATATGAATGTTTACTATGCTAACTAAGATCTCCTTAGTACAGATGAGAATCTGAAGCTTAGATGGATTTGGGACTCTCTTGCTTGGAGTGACTTATTGGTCCAAGCTGGTTGCACATTGTCCCGGCTGCTGGCTTGTTGGTAGGCTGGGCATTCTGGGCATGCTGGCCCAGTTGGACAGGGTCGGCAGTATGCTCAGAGTGTTTGCCTTTACTACGGTTCTGTTCTTTTATTTCCACCTGGACTAACACTTTAGACCCCTCCTGTCCTCCCTCCTCCATATTTTATTTCTGCTTGTTCTTACATATGCCCCCCCCAAGGTGTTTTTTTTTTGTTTTGTTTTGTTTTGTTTTTTGAGAGACAGGGTTTCTCTGAATACAACTGGCTGTCTTAGAACTACTTCTGTAGACCAGGCTGGCCTTGAACTCACAGAGATCTGCCTGCCTCTTCAGGTATTAAAGGTGTGCTGGGATTAAAGGTGTGAGCCACCATCATTCAACTGTATACCTTTCCTTTAGAGCACTAGCTATTTCTCAAAAGAAAACAAAGTGTCAGTAACCCAGATATGGGACAAAGCAGGCTAGTTTAGTTGAGAGTGAATGCCAATGGCATCTCCCCCAGGAGGCTAGCTTTCTGGGTGAGTGGATGGCTTGTAATGTTGGAGTGAAGGATTATCCAGACATCCTCTCGCTCACATAGATTATAGATTTTGTTTTTTACTTTTTATATTAATTGGAACTATTTTTCCAATACAAAGATATAAAGATTGTACATGTTGATGTAGTAACATGGTGTATTAACACATGTATGTTGTAGGATGTTAAAATTAGATTAAACCCTAAGTAGCATTTTGAGTCTCTGTTGTCGTGTTTCTGTTTGGATTGATCATGTGTTAGTTAACCTGCAGAGAACTACTGTAAGGAATACAAGGGTTAGAATGTGAGACCAGACTAATTACTTCCTCTCCCACTGACAGCTGCTGTTTACTGTCCTTTTACCTTAGTGGTGATAGTGTTTTCTCCCAGAACACACATACCACGGGGGTAGTGCAGTGGAGACAAGCTGCATGTGCTCAGCTGCAAGCCCCCTTTTCTTGAGAAACTGTTGTTTGACCACTTAAAATTAGAAGTTTCCTGAGCTCTTTGGATCTCTGGATGATCAGGTTTTTAACTTTTTTTTTTCCTTGCTCTTCACCAGATGTGAAAATGTGCAATGAACTGGACCTGGAGAATTCTGCAGACTGGGAGGTGAAGACAGTAACAAGTGCCTTGAAGCAGTATCTGAGGTGAGCTGTCATACCAGGTGCCCACTCCACAGAAGTGGCAGTAGTCGTATTGACACTGAGTGACATGAGGAGTCTCCAAGGTATCCCAATAATGTTCCAGAAAATGAGACCAGGAGTGTCTTAGTGTTCTGTTGCTGAAGAGACACCATAGCCAAGGCAACTTACAAAGGAAGGCGTTTAATTGAAGGCTTGCTTGCAGAATCAGAGTTAGTCCGTGATCATTATGGTGAGAAGCATGGCAGGCAGGCGGCAGGCAGGCAGGCAGGCAGGCAGCAGGCAGCAGGCAGGCAGCAGGCAGGCAGCAGGTAGCAGGCAGGCAGCAGGCAGCAGGCAGGCAGGCAGCAGGGAGGCAGGCAGGCAGTCAGGCAGGCAGCAGGCAGGCAGCAGGCAGGCAGGCATGGCGCTGCAACAGTAGCTGAGAGTTCACATCTGATCCGTAAGTTGCAGACACATGCATGCACATATGTGCATGGTGCTTGTTGATGACTTTTTTAAAAAGTGGAATGCTGTACATTTTCTGTGGTCTTTTATACCCTCATGGTATTATACAGAGTGGTTCTCTAATCTTTTATTTCCTGACAAATGGTTACACCCATAGTCATTGGTAGGGTCAGATCAGATTGTATTTAATCAACTTATTTAAGTGACCTGTCACAGTGGTGCCATTTCTTCCTGTTGTCTCCTGTCAGCTTGTCACCACTGCCTCTTTGTCTGACTTAACATTGGGTTCAGGTATTCTTTACCAGCTTTTGAACATTTTGTTTAAATATATTTCTCATTCTTAAACTATTGTGCACATTATTGTTACCCTTAGCTGTTTCAGCAGCAAAAATAAAGCTAAACATACACTGAAGCATCTGGCTTGTCGTCAGCAGTGGCTGTGGTTTAGATGAAGATTGAATGGCTGAGCTCTGTGGGGTGTGGCTGTAAGTTTCCTGGAGAGACAGGTGTCTTGTGAGTGTTGTTCATTGTAGTGTCCCATTCTGTCACTGAAGGATACTAGCAGTGTTTTCAACTAAAGGTGATTGGCTATCTATAGGATAATTGGTGGTATCTGCATACTTTCTCTCATTTATTTATCTTAACTTTATGTGTATGGATGTTTACCTGCATGTATGCACGTCTGCCATGTATATGTGGAGGCTGGGGATTCATATATATATATATATATATATATATATATATATATATATGATTTATTTATTTATTTCAAATTGTAATTTATACTCATTCACACAGGGGTTATGAACGCAAAAAGGCAGGACGTGGGGAAGGGGATGACACCAGAGCGTGGGTGTTCAGGAGAATACAGATATCTTTCAGAACAGGGTATCGGCTGGGTGAGGGTTCAGGGGAAAGGTCACTATGACTCTGCCTATGATTCACTTGTCCTTATCTAAGTTGGTATTATCTGCCAAGGCTACCTATTTACAAGGTCTATGACTACTCAGGCTGGTAAATTGTCACAAAAACTGCCTGTTTACAATAGCTTAGAGCCATCTGTTTCAATGTTTTTCCACAGAGACCCAAGACTTGGTGTTAGTATACATGTATGACAGGCCTACTGCTGATTTTAGGCCTATGGCTGATTTTAGGCCTTTAGTGTGTAAGCAGGGCTGCCCCTGACATCTCCCTTCTCTAAGTATAGAAGGGCTGTGGCAATTCTAAACTTGTGAAGGCGGGGATAGAGGCCTGGCCTCCAGTATTTGAAGGGGACCTTGTGATGGCTCTGGTCCCCCTGTCGTTGTCCAGTGAGGCATGAGGGCCATACCCACCCCGATGTCTTTTTCCTGGAGAGGGGATACTTTTGACATCAACCCCTATGCAGTCAGGCTTGTCCCTCAGGGAACCCTGATAGATATTTTTATCTTTTATTGATATTCCCTTGCAGTGCTTAGCCTCGCAGCCTAAGCAAGAATTCAGGTCGCCAGTCAGAGGGGTTCTGGGTGGCCCCTCTCTGCTTGGTCTAGGGGCGGAAGTCCCCTCTTTTAGGTTGGGTGGAGATGGGTTTTGGGAACACCCTGGATAAAGTAACAACTTCATCTTGAGTCTCGTGGTCCTCCATAGCTAACTTATGATAATGTATCTGAATAGGTTTTGCTACCAAATTATTTATCTGTTGTTTCACAGAGTTAGTCAGCCTATTTGAGGCCCAGGGACCAGCAGAAGTAAGCAAAAAGAACCCAAATAATGGTCTCAAGATGAGAGGAGGTAGGGTTGACAACCTTGGAGAGGCTGAAAACCAATCCTTGTACCAGCACTCATCTTTCTCTTTCTCTCTCTGTCTTTTCTCAGGGCCTTCTCTGACCTTTTTCATGCTCTCTTTAACCATCCCTGTCTTGTCTTTGTAAAGGCAATATCCTTCTTTAAGGGTTGTACACAGTCAAGAGCTGTACACGAGGCCAGGGATTCTTATCTGTCTTGTTGGTCTGGGGATCTGATCCTGGGTCTTCTGGAAGAACAGTTAGTAATCTTGACTTCTAAGCTAAGTCTCTGCAGCCTCTGCATACTTTTTAAGAAGTTGTCACAGGTACCGGAGGGATACTGACATCTGTATGTAGGGGTCGGGAGGGAGCTATTTATCCCTCCTTCTTTCTGTAAAGAATTATTTGATCCCATAGATAATATAGGCGTTCTTCGGTATCACTGCAGTTGAGGACAGCTCTGTTAGACAGGCAGAGGAAAGGGTGGATAGGATCAGAATAGAATGGCTGGTATGCTCCACTCTGGCAGCTGGCCTTGAGTCCATCAAACAGTAGATTGATATGTTTTACCTAGTGCAGATAAAGAAATTGTCCGAATGACAGTTACTGATGGAAAACTTGCGAGTAAACATTGGCCTCTTGATAGTTAGTTGTACTTCCTGCTTCTGGCAGCTCCAGGTTCTTTTCATTTCCCTTGTTGGGGAGTGAACTTGGTAAAATAGAGGCTCCGTATTCACAGGCACACTTTGTGTTTGAACCTCGAGATTCTCTGGATCTGATTCCTCACGGTTGCTGGTCTGGGTTGCATTACTTTTCCTTTCTCTTGGCACATTGAATTTCACTTTCAATCAACCACAGCATACAGGAAAACATTTTATGAGACACCGTTACTGTATAACTTGGTCAGAAATCCAAGCATTTTGCCTGTGTTGAGTGATGATCCTAACATGGCAGAGGGAGGCCTTGTGAGCTGGGAGAGGTAGGTGGCCAGCCTGTCCTCCTAGGCTGTGCTTAGCAACTGTAGGTGCATCAGTTAGGATTTAGGTGATATGTTTTTCTGGTTGATGTTTTAAGTGGGCGAAAATTTGAAGTTTTTTTTTCCCCCTTTTCCCATGTTTCCTATGGAATTGTGGCCAAAACAAGTAGCTTGTTCTGGCCCGAGAGGCCTTGCTCTGTATGTGATGGGGTAAGGATGTGAGGTCTGGAGCCAGCGGCTCGCCATGGTCAGCATGCCAGCTCTGTCTCTCACAACACAGGACATAGCTATGAAGCACAGCATCTCTCTCCTCTCATCCCTTTGCCTGTTTTGCTCCTCTATTGATCCTCTATTGGGCGGAGGTGGAGGAGGGATGCAGCTGAAGCACCCAGCAGAAGCAGCAGCAGGGAAGCAGCCTGGCTGTGTCACAAAACAAAACAGCCACATGCAGTGGCAGTGAAGTGCCCCTCCCCACGGCACCTCCCCTGGTCTCCTGGGGACCTGGACTCTGAGAAGCCTGGCTCCCAGCCCTCTGTGTGATTTACATCTGGGCAGTCTGTGGTCTTAATTACCAGTGATGTGTTAATTGCCAGTTTCCCATTGTCAGGCAAAACTGGGCAGTTTGTGAGATTTCTAGTGAAGTGATTTTTGTTTTTTTACTTCGAGGTAACTTCTTTTAAGTGTGGAAGTTGGAAAGGGTTCTTAGAGGGAAGGAAACACCAGCTTGGGTAAATACTAGGACTTACATCCTCCAACAGATCAGACAGGTGGCAGAGAGAGGTGGCTTAAATACCTGCCAGCTGGGAGGCTGGGAGAGGCTGGGAGATGCAGTGACTCTTGTTTGCAGGGAGAACTTGTCCTTTTTTTTTTTGAATTACTGCTTCCCTAACATTAATGGTGTTTGTTTTTTATGCAGTACTGTCAGCTAGACATGTGGCAGTGATATAAGCAGAAGATACGGAGACACAAAGTCAGTTTTATTGGAGAAGTGTTTTCCCTTTTCTTTCGACCCCGACTTTTCTTCTGTGATAATAGATACTTTCCCTTCCTCTGCTATTTCTGCTCCCTTGTCTGCACTTGGAAACAAAACCCCCGAAAACTGACCCATCGGCTGCTTTTCTCCTCCTTGAGGCTGTGATGTCACTGGCACATTTGTTTTTACTTAGGAATAAGGGAAAGGAGGGGAAGGAGAGAGGGGCTGAGGCAGCTAGTTCTCGGTGCTGTGGCCTGGGGCTGTTGGAAAGGGACACTGGCACCCAAGCTGTGTGCAGGAAACCGGTCTGCAAACAGTTTTTATATAGCTTTGTTTTGTTTTTTTTTTAATAGATTTTTTCACGAATCTCACATGTGTATTTGTATCCTTTTATTAATATAAACATTGAGGTAGTGTTTGTTTGTTTGTTTGTTTGTTTGTTTTTCGAGACAGGGTTTCTCTGTGTAGCCCTGGCTGGCCTGGAACTCACTCGGTAGACCAGGCTAGCCTCGAACTCTTGAACTCAGAAATCCGCCTGCCTCTGCCTCCCAAGTGCTGGGATTAAAGGCCTGCACCACCACCGCCCGGCTAGTGTGAACCTTTTACAGCTTTTTTGAAGTACAATTGACTTGGCATGAGCCGCACCATTGGTAGTATACATTTCCATACGCTTGGTATCTTTTATACTCCCAGGAAACCATCTCCATAATCAATGCTGAGCCTGTCCATCAGCCTTCTACATTTCCTTGTGCTTCTTCTGGAGTTCCTTCCTTTGTCATGGCTGCATCCACTGGGGACCGTTTTCGTCTTTATATCTTAATTTGCATTATTATGATCTTTATAAGTGGAGTTATTCGGTGGGTACTTCAAAAACTCATTTTGACTTAGAATCATTAGAATAATTGTTGTGGCATGTTGAAATCCATTGATCTGTTGATGTGTATTTGGGTGGTCTGTACTTCTTGGCTGCTGTACACAAACTGCTTAAATGTCTGTGTAAAAGTCTTTGAGGCAAAGATTTTCATTTGTTTTGGATGAATCCTAGTGGGCAAACACCTGGGCCATGTGGGAGGTATATGCTTAACTCTTAGGAAGGCGATCGACTTTTCCAAATGTGACCCAGATTCTCGTGTTGCCCACCAACAGTATACACGGGTCCTGTGACCTCGGCGACCTCCGTGACCTCTGAATGGGGTCATCTTTCTTACTTTAGTCACTCTAGTACATGCGTGCAGGCACCTAGTTGTTCTTTCAGTGTGAACATCTTCAGTGTCCAAAACTTTCTTGGTGTGTGAGCGATTCGCCCGCCACTTGTGTGTATTCATTCTTAGGTAACATGACTGCCTGTATCTTTCCTTGTTTAAGAAAAAAGATTGCCCTTTTTAAAGTTCTTCATATAGTCTAGAAATAAGTCCCTTTTCACATGTTCCAGTGTAAATTTCTGTCTCCCTGTCACACACACACACACACACACACACACACACACACACACACACATGAACGAATGCACGCATGCACACACGCACATGCACATACATGCACACACAGGAACAAATGCATGCACGCACACACACGAACACACACGCACACACACAAACGAATGCACGCAAGCACGCACGCACGCACGCACGCACATGCACACACACAAACGAATGGATGCATGCACGCACTCGTGCGCTGACCAGAGGTTGACTTTGGGTGTCATTGCATTATGTCTTGAGACAGGATGTTCCCGTGAACCTGGAACTTACTGATCAGTTGGTCAGCACTTGGTAGACATATCCTTACGCCTCTGCCTCCACACACTGGATGATACCTGTGTAGCGCCACACTCAGCCTTGGATATGGCTGCTCATGTCCCAAACACTTTACCCTCTGAAACATCTCCTCTGCCTCTCCACTTTTATTGAAGTCAAAGAATGTGCTGCCTTTGACTTGAACTTTTTTAAGTTGACAAAAATGTGTTTCAAAGCCCAAAATAAGGTTGCTCGTACAGGCCCAGTCTTTGATTTGCAGTGTCTGTTAGGTGTTCGGTTTGGGCAGACGGTCACCTAAGTAAATGGCGTGCACGTGGGGGAAGGAGGTGGGGAGTTTTGTTGAAACCTTGTCTCCTGGCTGATTTCTTTTCTACTTGTTTTGTCAGCAATGAAGACAGAGAGATTCACATCGGGGCTGCAGTTGTGGGGTTGCCTGCTCCATGCAGTCTTGTCAGATTTGCTCATGCATTTCAAGCTCTGTTGCTTGATCTTAGTGAGCACCTGGTTTGTTCTCAATGAGGCAACCCTTTTAACAGCCTTCCTTATCCCTGGCAGTATTTGTTGTATTTGCGAGCGCCTGTGCGTGTGCTTCTGTACACATGCTTGTATATCTGACTGTTTTCAATGTTTCAAAATGACTTTAAGTCTCAGGTTTATAGTGTTTCAAATGCTCACAGTACCTTGCCCGAACAGTTCTGCAGACTGACACCTCTTCTCTGGAGGTTATTCAGTTAACAGCCTTGGCCTGGCAAAGACACATTTCCATGTTAGTGGGACTGAGCAAGGCTCAGCATCACGCTACTGTCTGCATAATGCGCTTTGCAGAACACTAAACGCTGTGAACGTGATCACATTGCCATCACTCTGATTCTGTCTCACTGTTTCATAGTCACAGACTACAAAACCATAATTTTTTTAATTAATGTTTCCTCTTTATCAGTGGTTCTCAACCTTCCTAATGCCACAACCCCTTAATACCGTTCTTCCTGTTGTGGTGACCCTCAACCACAAACTTATTTCCTTGCTACTTTATAACTCTAATTTTGCTGTTGTTATGAATCATAATGTAACTATCTGATATGCAACCTCATATCAGAGGTTGGGAACCACTGGACTGTATGTATTTAGGCATAAAAATTAAAAACAGTTATTTTAATAGAAATATCAAGAGGAGAAGCTTTGTTTTTGTTTCTTTAATATTTTCTGTGTATTCTTTTGATAGCAATATTTTCAAGATGTCTTTAAAAACTATGCCTGTATTGCTTAATTCATATGCAAAGCTAGGTGTTCATAAGGATACTTTCCAAGATTAGATATGAAACCTGGTATGCTTAGACCTGGTAAGGATTTTTGGCTGGTTAAGAGTTAAGAGTGTCTAGGGGAAACAACAGTTAGTAGAGTAGTCATTGTACATATCTTTTGGTATGTAAAGGTATCTGACAGGGAGAGCTGGCATGTTAGCTCAGAAGTGCACAGGAAGTTCAATACACTGTTTAATATACTTTTGAATAAGTTTAGAAACGATGTCTGGCCTTGTTTGGTAATTGTGTTACGTTTTTTTCTTTTTTTTTTTCCAGGAGTCTTCCAGAACCTCTCATGACCTATGAGTTACATAGAGACTTCATTGTTCCAGCCAGTAAGTATTAATGTGGGTTTACAAAGACTCAGATTTGTGGTTGTTGGTGTACACACATTAAATATTTCCACATGAATATTTAATGGTTTTGTCATCTGTGTTAAAAGGAGAAATCACTTTAGAATTCACTTCCTCCTTTTGAAAGTGAACAAAAAGATTTGGTAACAGATCAGCCATGGACATCTGTGCTTACCTATTGCTTCTCTGTCCCTGGTAGATGTCAGTAGATATGTCAGGCCACAACAGATGCTTGACCCTGGGAACTGGTTCTGTCCACATCACACTCTTGTTACCTACAGATACGTAATATTGGCCTGAGCACACTGCTGCAGAACAGGCCAGCATTCAGCTTGTAGGAGGTCAGAGAGATGGTAGATTTTGGAAATGTTGTAGTCTGGAGATGGTTTCACTTACATACATGTATATGGACATTACAGATAGGATTTGGAGACAATGCCAGAAGCATTGATAATGAGTTATATAGGATGCAGTGTTGAATGAAAAGGTGAACTTTAACTTGAGGTTTGGTGTTTTCTGACTCATACCACTGGGGTATTTGTTTGTGCCGGCACTGTGTATCTGCAGTGTGAGGGGGAGTTGCCTGCTGCAGACAGACGGTGTGTTCTCTCTCATGTAGCTTGACTTTTGTCCTAAGTGCATGCTGCTTAATGGTTCTGAGGGATGCTCATGTTAGGTAATTAAGTGGTAAGGAAATTGAGGCTGAGACATATTGAGTAACTGCCAGATTATACAGACCCTTGTGTAAAATTACAGCTTAATTCCACTGACTAGATTTTGCAGTATTGGTTTTCGTAGGTGCCCTGACAGTGGGTAAGATGACCTCCACATGCCGTGGACATTTTTCATAGATTATGCACTGGTAGTAGCTGAAACTGTACTCCCCTTAGTCCCTGGACCTGTTTTACAGTTTAAACTGTTGAAAAACTCACAGCAATCCCGTTGGGTCCTGTGCCACTATTGCCTGAACATGGCTTTAAACATTACCCTCTTGTGAGGTCCCAGCTCCAGACTGTAAGATTCCTCATGTGCTTCAGAAAGAATCAGTGTGTTAGCCACACATTACACGACACATAGAAAGAAAGGCCAGAATACAGTTGTGTTCAGAATTATTCTGAAAAAGAGAACTTGTATGATCAAGGAAGTGGGGAAGATTTCTTGGCAAGAACACAAGCAAATGCTGAGTTGTTTTGATTTCTTCCCTGTGGCATTTTTGGCAAACAAAAGAAAGAAATTAAATTTAGTTGGAGGACAGTTTCAGGTTGTTCGTCTTAGAGCCTGGAAAAAGCCGGAGTGTGCCAGCTTGTATCTAGAGTTCTTTGCATTCTGGAGAAGGAGTGATTATGGAATGAAGTTTTAAATCACCACAAGTTAGTGTCATGAGAATTATTACCATGTGTGACTAACAGTGGAGTGTTCAGAATGCTGATGTCAAATGTCTGTTACCAGATGAGGAAGCTCCTGTCCATCGGGAGGTGATGGGCTTTGCTGGCCTGTTTACCTGTGTTGCTAAGGACTGAATAGATGCAGTTGGCTCTGTCACCTACTGGTCAGGACTCAGTGTTTTGTTCCTGACCTTGTGGCCTTGCTGTAATAGTTTGCACACTGATTTGAATTACAGTTCTACTGTAAAGGAATACTGCAGTTCCTGTAGTTGCTGGCATGGACTTGTACGTAAGTACACTTGTAGTTGGAGGGGCCCACACTATTCTGGTTTAATGAGAAAAACTACATGTGCTTACTGGGTTTGTTTACTTAGTGGTCTGTGTTCAGGGCAGAGTTTGATGTCTCATTTTCCTTTCTTATGAGTACCTTCCTCTACTCGGTGTCTCTTGGGAAAGAGCTTGGGAGTAGTTCCTCTGGTATTGCATATGTACTTGTAAGTACTGAATGCAGTTACAGAATTCAGATGGGTCTCATTCAAAATGACCCTCCTTTTTTTTGAGTGTTGGTAAATTGGGATTGTGTGTTTTCCATTGGAAACAGCACAACTTTCTTTGCTTTGTTCCTTGTCTGCAGCTCTGTTGAAGTTTTAGCAGTTGGCTAAAATGACCCCAGCAGCCAGCCTTTGTTGCTGCCCCTCACACCAGCATGGGAACTGGTGTTTGATTCCTCTCCACTGTGTCGGTTCCCCCTCTTCTGTGATGTGAGAGTGCTTCTCTCCTTCACTGAGGGCTCCTGGCCTCTGTCACTTTCTTTCATTGCTTTATTTTCTATCATTTTCTGTCATGAATATGAGTTTATAATACAAAGATAAGAATTTGGTTTTATGTTTACACTACAAAGTGTATATCTTTTTTTTCTGAGCTGTTAGTATGGGAACATGTGAGAGCATTTTTCAGTTTCAGAATTGAAAGCCTTAACTGTTAGCCACATTCATTTGGTTTACTAAAAGAATTAAAAGCAACCTAGCTATGAGAAGGTATTCTATACTTTTTGGGGTAGAAACCCACAAGCCACAAATATCTTGAATTAGTTTGCGCAAGAATTGAAAGCATTGTGTTAGCCTGTGCAAAGCTGGTAGCATCTACCTGGAAGCCTTCCTCTGTGAAGCCTATATTGCCTTTGAGATTACGATGTAGTCCATACTCTGTAGCCTACAGTCCTCGACATGTCAGTGGTGAGCATGGACCCATCCTGCTGGGTTGGACTCACATTGGACTTAGTATGAGGTAGATACCTTAATCCTTGGTGATTGGCGTTGGGTACTTAGAACAGCTCCCAACAGTTGATCAAATCAGAATACTTGTATTTCTGTGTTGTGTATGTGCTTTCTGTAGTCAGGTTACTTGTGCGGCACACAGATTAACCACACTATTTCTGATGATAGACAACTAACTTAGGATCCAGGGCATGGCATTTGCATAACCAGAGCCTTCCATTGCCCTCTGGTTGGGACATACACAAGGAAGGATGTGGATATGTGGCCATTACAGAGTTGAACATGCAGTGTCTCCTGTTTCCCGTAGCTGGGTGTGTTCGTTTTACATTGGGTGAAGACCACAGTACTTTTTGCATGGTGACTGAGGCTGGGTGTGTCCCATAGGAACTATTTGTAACTTCCTTACATTGCAATAGTTTTGACACATGTCATTTACATAGTAAAATAATTTAACGTTGTCTGCCTGTGTGTTTCTGTTAAGCTCTAGTAAGCTTGTTTACACCCCAGTCTCTGTAGTATGAGATCATCAGTAAATAGACACAGAGGTGTGGGGATGCTGTTGTGTCCTTTCCTGATTCAGTGTTTCTATCACAACAAACGTAAGTCTTTAAGTCTCTGGCACATAACAGAAATTTAGTGTATGGTTAATTAAGTACCCTAGATAAAAGTGATGCCAGCTGATATCAATGAAAATACTGCAAGATGCATAAGTGATAGAAAGTAATGTAATTGAGTAAAATTTTGGAAGTAGTAGGATTATGTTACATTATAGAAGTGCCTATTAATAGAAGGATGCGATGTCAAAACAGTATAAGTTAAAAAGCCAAAAAGGCAGACACAGGAAAAGACAGGTGTGTGTGTGTGTGTGTGTGTGTGTGTGTGTGTGTGTG
>NW_021620042.1:759679-788522 GCF_004785775.1 Grammomys surdaster | reverse complement strand
AGAGAGAGAGAGAGAGAGAGAGAGAGAGAGAGAGAGACATTGATTTAATGAACTGTAGTAGGCTCCTGGGAAGAGGAGCTTGAGATGTGAAGGGAAAGTCTCTACTTTTTCTCAAATAGCTTTAAAATGTTGTTCATGTTCAGACATGAAGAATACCATCACTAAAGGGCAGGAAACTGATCTCTAGCTTATATTTTTAAGTGCTGAATGACAAACTAGGATTTTATTGTAGGAAGCTGCTTACTAGTGCCAGGGTAGGCCCCTAAGCTACCAGTCTTCCATCACAAAGCTTTCAGAGTTCTAAATGTTTGATAATAAAATTGCTGTCTTTGACTGTCTTCATTCAGTGGAGCCTGTGACTACTTCTTCAGTTTCTGCTTTTATTTTGTTATTTAAAAATGAAAGCATCGACTTGAGATCATGTTCTTCTAAGAATCTTCTTCAGCCTTATGCTCTTATCCTCTTCATTGACGTCTGTAGATTTGTATATAAAGCCTCCATAGTCAGCAGTTCTTTTGCTTCTGCTATTTTGAGGTTTGATATTTGAGACCTCCTGTGTCCTGCAGGGCTGGTTCCTAGGTACAAATTCTGGTCCCTCTTCATATACTAATAACCGGCGCGAAGAACCGGGTTCTCCCTCGCCAGCATTTTTGTGATAGGCCCATATTATAATCATCTGAGGACAGCTCACTCGTCTCAGCACACTCAGAAGTTAGAGTACCAGCCCTTCTTGTCTTGTGTCTCTGGACCTTCCCAGCACCACCCACTATGGACATTGTCTCTGCCCCTCCTTCCCTAGACCCTCCAGCACCATCCACTGTAGGAACCCTTTCTCTTCCCCTCCTTGCCTTTATGCCCTGTCTCACCCTAGCACTCCTTGCAGGGTCCTATGTGGCTCATATGCCATCTCACACTTTTTCTTCAGTCAACATGCATTATTGTACATCATCAATTAAGGCGTGCGTTCAGTTTAGAACTGCCCCTTTCTAGGGTGCCTAAGTGACGTAACTCGAGCATAAATTTTAGGGGAGATTCTCTTGTGCCTGTAGTAAAAAGGATCCTGTTGTTGATATTGGGCTTGTGTTTCCTGGTGGATTACCAAAGACTAGAGAGTGTCATGTGAGCTGCGAGCTGACTGGAAAGGAGTAGGTCAGGGTAGGGGAGCTATGGAGCTGCCTGTGCTGTTAACACCAACCCGGGAAAGGCGTGCTTGGGGAATGGCTCATGCATACATGAAGTTGTGTGGGAGTTACCTCGAAAGGTGGAGAGAAATTCTAACCTTAACAGTGCTGACAAAGATACTTTAATTTTCTTCAAAAGTTGCCCACAATGATTGAATTTATTCTATTTTCAGCTCCTAAACAACCTGTTATCGATCGTTGTTAGGGGCAGTACTCTATTGACCACTTTTTCTTTTCCTTCTTAAAAAAGAAAGTGGCAGCCCGGAGTCCCGTGTTAATGCCATCCACTTCTTGGTACACAAACTGCCAGAGAAGAATAAGGAGATGTTGGATATCTTGGTGAAGCATCTAACCAAGTGAGTGATCCTTCCTCATCAGCTCTCCCTCGGTGCTTCGGGTGCTGCCATTGTTCTTGGAGCCAGGCTGTGTATCCCCAGTCCCAGGGGCAGACCGGAGCAGGGCTGTGTATTCCTAGTCCCAGGGGCAGACTGGAGGACCAGGCTGGACATTTGACCCACTGTGTGTTTTAGACAAGGGTGGTGAAATAGAATGCCTGTTGGTGCTGTGTGAGTAGCTTAAAGCCACTGCCAACAGCTCAGTGAAAGGAGAGGACACTGATTGTCTGTCGCCCCACACACAGATTGTGGAAATAGGATTATGTTTGAGTCTGTTAGCAAATTGATCTTGATCCCAAACACACCTCACTGAGATGGAACATGTCCTTTAGGTTTCTTTCTTTCTTTTTTTTTTATTGTTTTTTGTTGTTTTTTGTTTTTTGTTTTTTGAGACAGGGTTTCTCTGTATAGCCCTGGCTGTCCTGGAACTCACTCTGTAGACCAGGCTGGCCTCAAACTCAGAAATCCGCCTGCTTCTGCCTCCCAAGTGCTGGGATTAAAGGCGTGTGCCACCACCGCCCGGCATAGGTTTCTTTAATCCAGTAGTGTATTCGTCCCTGCATTACAGTCCTGTTTTAAAAACCACCTCCAAAATCATTATACCTGTAAAATTTGAGTGAAGAGTAGTGTTTGAAACCTGTGTTTTCTCTAAAGAAAACCAAGTGCCATTTGAAAGTGCCAGTGGACACATAGTTGGACAAGGTAAATGGCAGCCCTACTCTGTGACAGTTATGGAGAAAAGAAACATATTACAGGGAATGTTAAAATGATTTCAGCTAGGTAGTAGACGAACAAGGTGTGTTAAGACACCAGAGAGCACGTGTTGGACTGTCAGCCTTCAAATGGGCCTCCTCTTATAGCCGGAAGCCCTGAGGTAAGTGCAGGGCTGAGAGGAGCACCTGTCTGCTGTGTTTCCCAAGCTGCAGCGCTGGACGGAGGGAGCAGATCGAATTGTTAGGAAGCTGATGGAATCCAGCCGTTTGTGGTAGCAAGGGGACGGTGATCTGAGGAAAGATGGTGTATCCTCCCTGCCTTTTTCTATGTGCGTGATAGACGTGTGATTTGTGAAGAAGACACACTTGTTGAAATGACAAGCAATATGACTTACGCTTGTAAAACGGGCCATGATTAATTTAGGAGATTCCATTTTTATTTCCAATCATTGGTTCAAGACAGCAGCACAATTCTTTATATCTATATAAGTCCACTTGTCTATTTAATGTTGAGCAAATACATGTAAGAAATGACGACGGGGCCGTTGAAAGAAAGGCTGCTTAGAATGAACTAGCTAGCATGAGGTCTCTCCTCAGGGGGAACAACTTGACAGAATTGTCCTTCACTCTGGCAAGGTCCCCAGCTGTGTTAGTCTTCCATTGCTGTGACACCCATTTGAGAGAGAGTTGAAGTGAGAGCTCACTGTCTTAGGGACCCCAGTCTGAGGTCAGCTGAGCTCAGACATGAAGTGAGTCAGAATATCAACATGGAAGGAGCCTGTGACTGAGGAGACTGGTTACGGAAGGAGAAGGGAGGGGTGAAAGGGATGGACGGAGGGCAGGGAAGGGGCAGATGGGGAGGGGACAAACCAGTCTGTGTGTGCTGGCCACTGTTTGGTTCAGGGGTCACAGCCAGACGCGGAACACAGTTCGCCTCTTTTGCTTTTAGTACATTAAGGAAATACAGTTTCAGAATATTGAATGCTCTATTGTTATTGACACCCAACTCAGATGTTTTTCCTTCTAAATCAATATTAGCGTGTCAAGTCACTCGAAGCAGAATCTAATGACAGTGGCGAATTTAGGAGTGGTGTTTGGACCAACTCTGATGAGACCACAGGAAGAGACTGTTGCCGCCATCATGGATTTGAAGTTTCAGAATATCGTCGTAGAAATCTTAATTGAAAATCATGAAAAGGTACCACTGTCTTTTCTTCGTTAATAGTACCTGTGAATGTGACTTGTTAACTTGTACACAGCTTTGTCATCAGTCTATTTTTGTCTCGTCATCGCTGTGAATTTATTCCGAAGAAGTTGACCTCAGTTGTCTTCTGACAGAGTTCTGTGAGTCTGGTTCTTATCTGGTGTCCTCATTGCTCCATTGAAGAAACATTGCACTCAGATGCAAATGAATACACAGTGCAGATGTGATCATGGGCAGTTTAATTTAATAATTAATTGATAATTAAATGAATACACAGTGCAGATGTGATCGTGGGCAGTTTAATTTAATAATTAATTGACCATTTTCATTCTTGACCTTGGATTTCCTCAATTTTATGAGTTAGTTGCACTCCTTATGCCCTTGGTCAAGCAAGGGCTTTTTAACTAAGGGACATAAAAAAGTGAGTGGAAGTAATATGGAGCCTGAGACCTACTGGTCACCCTTCTGTGGTGACAAATACCTGAGGTCGTCAACTTAGAAGGAAGAGGGGCTTATTTGGGGTCATGACTTCAGTGGTTTCTAGGAAGCATGATCACTGTTTGGGGCCTGCTGTAGCATGGTAAATCATGGTGATGCCGTGTTGGAGAGGAGGCTGGTTCCCATGAGAGCCATGGAAAAATGGAGACAGGGAGGCACATTTCTCTGTCATGAGAACTCGCTCTCACAGGCCAGCCAGGAGCAGTGCTCACCTAGAAGGCTGCATGCCTTTTGCCTCTGGGTAGAGCTGCAGAGCTTCAGTCTGGAGCATGGGAGAAGATTGGCTTCAGGTTTTAGAGGACCTATAACCCAACTTCAGACCTGAGTGTGGCTGTGTCTGGTGTGTAGTCTGCCCCATGGCAGTGTGTGTTCGGAATGCAGCTGACTGGTTGTGGTCACTCAGGGCAGTGTGTGTATGAGAGGCTTCTTTTTGTGCCCAGTGCCCTTTGCTCACCTCCTTCATCCCTCAGGACTCAGTTTCCTCCTGTTAAAGAAAAGCAAAGGCAGGTGCTCAGGATTGAACAAGGCACACGTTTACCCTTAACAAGACACAAACAGTTTAACCAAATTCACTTCTGGATGGAGCAAAGTTCTTAGCCTTTTTGGACCTCTCCTAGTTAAAAGTTCATAGTTCTGCCTTGCTTTTTGTCCTAAGAATTTCAGCTTGTTACCTGCACTGCCAAATCTGGGCACTAGGGGAAGAATTTCTGGTTTAAAGTAATCTCTCAGGGGGCCATTGTGCTGTTCAGCACTCTGTAACCCAGGCAAGACTTGACTTTTAAAAATACTTCAGAGTCTTCCAAGAAGTCCTAGAGGGCCCCACCTCTTCTGTTAGCTGGAGTTCATGGCCTTGCTAGCTCCCTGTGGCTGCCTGTCACTCAGGGGATGTGAGGACCATAAAGACACATGGTCACTCATTGGTGTGGTAAAAAAATGTAAAGATTGTAATATATGCCAAGTCTGTGGCAGTTACTAGGACAAAGTGATGAAACTGGCAGACTTGGTTGGAAAGTAGGTGGCAACCATGGGGGCCAGGGCTAAATTCTGCAGCTCTTACCTCAGCCCACTGTACCTGTGGCTTGTTTTCTTGGGTGTTGTCTGTTTCTCTCTGCCCAGCTAATTGGGCTGCATGTCATACATGGGGCCTGTGTTAAGGAAGAGTGAATATGCTGACAAGGGTGTTTGTGAGAACTGCATATGGATTTGTGTGTCCGTATTACCCACACGCCTCTGTTGGACTGGAAAGTAGTGAGGGTTACTGTTCCTTTAATAGACATCTGAGAATAAGAAGCAAAGAGGAGAGAGGCTATGAGGCATTAAAAAGCGTGTGAGGAAGGAAAACATTATCACAGTGCCCGACCCGAGGGGAGTGTGCTGAAGACAGCGGTGCATACAGTGCCGGTGACAGACCAGGGAGGAGGGGTGGGGTGATTGAAGGGGATGTTTTATTCTCTCATTACTTATTTTCCTTCCCCAGGACTGGGGAAAATGTTGAGTGTAGGAACATCACCAAAGCAAAGAAGAAGTGCCGTGCTATTGAAGCAGAAGATTTTCAGCGGGCTCTTGGAGTGAGAAAAAGACTAAGTTCATGTGCTTTGGAGGCCATGGTTTCCCAGCCCTTTGCTGGGGCTCCTTATAAAATCCATATGTACTTGCTAAGAAACTCACTCCATATGTCTTGCTTTCGTTTGCACACTAAACATTAAGATGTTGTTTTAAAAGGAGTGTTCCTGGGCCAAAACCATCAGGGTGATGTGTGTATTTTCTTTTCTTTGCAAGACAGAAAATTGTTTTTCCATTGTAAAATGGGTACTTTGTACTTCCCACAGATTTTCCAACTGTGGTTCTACCCATGGCTTCGTGACTTTTGTGTACTTGTTATATGTTAATTCAGAGCACTGTTTGCCGAGGGCCTGTTGTGGGCTAGGTGTGTGTGATTTTGGGAAATAAGTATGATAGCCGTTGGGAAAGAAACTTGAGAAGTAGCCAGAGATACAGTGTGGGAAACTGAGCATACTGAGGACTTCATGAGGAAGACGGTGTCCATTTTGGTGCGTGCGTGTGCGTACGTGCATTGAGGAGCAGCATCCCTGAGAAGCTAGGCATCCCTTGATGCCCCGTGGAGTGAAGGTGTGCAGACCATATCCTAGGCTAGGAGATGGTTACCCTGAGAAGATAGCACAAAGAAACAAGAGATGAGGTTAAAAAGGGTGTGGCCAGGTGTGGATGGGGTAACATGTCACCGGAGGCTCTCAGGACTGCACAGGGTTTCAGGTAAACTTGCTTCAGGCAGCTTAATTGACTAGGGTGTGTAACAGCAAGTTACTTAATCAGGAGGGAGGGCTTGGGTAGATTAAGGACATGGTCAAGAAGACAGGACTTTCCAGGGTGAAAGGCATCACTCAGTAGAATCTGCTGTCTATTTTGGATGGCTCTCATAGGAACCTGTAAGAACTCACTCAGTTCTGGGAGATCTGAGGGAAATTTACAAGTAGGCAGGATAATAGTTCAGGACATGAGATTGGCTTTTAGTTCATTAAAATACAATGTGTCTTCTGACGGTAATGCGATTGGAGATTTTTGTGTCTACAGACATTTAGAATACATGCTAAAGCCATAAAGTTGAGCATTGTTGTGCATGTCTAGGAGACAAAGACTGAGGCAGATGGACATTAAGTTCCAGGCTGAGGGAGTTTGACTAGTTTAGTGGTAGAGTATTTACCTAGCACTGATAAGGCCCTGGCTTCAGTCTTGGGTACTACACCCCTCCTAAACAAGAACAAACCCAACAAACAGCCCAGCACACAGGAACACATGATCACATGCCTGATTCCTTCAATGTATGTAATACTGTCCACATAGGTTCAAAATTCGTATGTGTACTGCCCAGTGACAGATGAGCTTGTTCATGGGGACACAGCCAGATGGCGGTGTTTGGGCTTGGACTGAGAGTGTTTGAGGCCAGATGCTTTGTTTTTTGTTGCTAGAACACAAACACTGTCCTTGAGAAAATGTCAAGATTTAGTATCGGTGATAAAAGAGGAATCATAAGAGATCCTAGGCTTGTGTCAGAGTTGCCTAAGAGTGTGATTAAGCGTGCCAGTGGCCACCTGGAACATGAGATGTGGGAAATGCCAGGTGTCATGGAGTCCTGCAAGAGTAAGCTTCCTGTCAGGAGCAAGGGTAAAAGTCAACCCTTGAGAGTCTAGGAGTGTGCAGGACAGAAGTACGTCAGGAGGAAAAGCCAGAACACTACTGGGAGGGATCAGAAAGGGTTGAAGTGCCTGAGGGCTGAGCATCAGGTTGGCGCCTCTCATTGTCCACATGGGTGTAAGGAGCTCTTTAAAGAGACGGCAGTAGAGTCGGTGTAAGCTTCTCAGGCCTTTGTCTGCGCACATTGAACCCGTGGTTAGATTTCATACATTTGAATGCTCTAAGGTCTACAACATGACTGTCCATCCAAAGACCCATGAAGATCCTAAAGAACTCTAAGAACTTCCACACATTAATGTTACGCTGGCTTTCTTGGGATTTTTAACTTCACATTAATGCAGAAAAGGATGGCGCCGTATGACGTGAGGCATCTACGCCTCTCCACCACATCAGTCATGGACGATTAGGACTGTAATCCAGGTTCTAGCTGGATTGTTGAATGTCTTATTTTGTCTCCTCAGTGTGATGGAATGGTATTTCAGTTTGTCCAAGTATTTCGTTAATTATCATGGAGACAGGAGGTTGTCAAGTTTGTCCTAGGACCAACCTTTATACCTTGTAGTCTCTTTAGACCCCAGAATACACAGAGACTCTAAAACTTTGTTCACATAAAACTTTTTGTTGATGAAGATTTTCTTGATAACTTTTTCAAAGTAATCATGTTAGCATTTGGAGTGAGGAGCCTTGTGCTACTAATTTGTTTTTGATTTTGGTCAGCTTGATCCAAGGCTAGACTATACCTGGGAGGAAGGACTTACAGCTGAGGAACGGCTTGGTCAGGGTGGCCAGTGGCCTCCCTGGAGGCATCATTTTCGTAATTGCTGTTTGCTGCAGGAGGGCTGTCTCACTGTGGTCTGTGCCATCCCTAGGCATGCGGGCCTTCGATGAGAAAGATTGCAGAGCAAGCAGGTTCCTGGGTGGTTTCCAAGTTAAAATTCTGCTTGTAGCCTTCCATGGCTTCCCCCAAAGATGGGTTGTAACCTGTGAGCCATACGAATCCTTTCCTTCCGAGTTGTTTGTTTTCCTTTGTTTTTGTTTTGTTTTGATTTTGGTCAGTTTGGTCACAGCAACAGAAAGCATACTAGGACAGGTATATATTGCATTTTTCTTGGTTTGAAATCGAGATCATTTGTGATGATCGTGCCCTGTGCAGAATGTCAATATCTGTGTCCTTTCTGGAAGTTTCTATCCTATGCTCTGGTTCTGTTTGTTTGTTTGTTTGTTTGTTTGTTTTGTTTTCTGGTTGGAAATACATAAGTCTCCCATCAACCAGCACCCTGCCCCCAATCACAAAGAACAAAAGAGGACAACTGGAAGGACGTACAGTTAGCCAGATGCTGGGAGTCAGCCAACCACTGATGGAAAGTACCACGGGGTGATGGGTGTATGATGGGTGCACACAGAGTATGCCGTCTCTTTTTCTTGTCATTATGACCCAAACGAAACCATGTAGCAGCCTTTTAGGTAGCATTTGCACTGATTAGGTGTGTGGGTGATGTAGCCGTGACTCAGTGAGGCGGTGCTCACAAGAGATGTCAGTACTGTGGGGTTTTATTCAGAGTGCTGGAGCATCCTCACAGTCAGTACTGTGGAGCTTCACTGTACCTGACTGTTTTCCAGCAGCTATCAGCGGATGCTAAACTGTGGGCACACACAGAATACTTTCCAGATGCCCCCATGTCATGAGTATCTGTGTCTCTGGTGTTGACTGTTCTATGCCTTGGGTTTACATTCACTTTTAAAAAGGCTTTCGAAGTGTAGGAAACTTTTCTTTACAGGTGAAAAAGAAAACAGCGCTGACGGTATTCCTGAGTGCGCTGTGTAGCCAAGAGCTAGGGTGCAGGAAGAGCTTCTGAGGGTGTCCTTCCCCAGGGGCCACCGGGGTAGTTTGAGAAGAGATCTGGGGGAAGGAGGCATTCTGAAGTATGTGGGTGCCCAGCGCAGAGAAAGCCCTGGCATGGACTCCAGAAAATGGGAGGCTGTGATTAAGGAGGGCAGGTTCTCTGTTGTTTTACAAAGCATTCTCAGTAGGAGGTGGATGGATTTGCCAGGAATGAGCTGTTGATTGAGCAAAGGAAGGTCAGGTGTTAGGGAGAAGGCTGGAGCAGGGCTGCAGCAGAGTTTGCTGGCCTCAGAGGTCTTGCCCACCCTGAAGTGCTCTGCAGAAGCGTCTGGAGTTTAGAGGTGCAGAGGCCTGTCCTTGGGCCTCCAGGTCACACTGAGGGTGTGGAACCTGATCCCACTCTTTCAGGGTGTTGTTATTCCCTGCACGAGGGAGTTGGGTGCTGTGTGGAGTGGGTGTGAGCAGGCAGGAGGATAGACACTGCCAGGTCCTTTATAATAGGGGGAGGTTAGCCTCAGGCTCTGTGGGCAAGATTTCTGCCTCTGGACCCAGTGCTCGGTTTTTTCTGTAAAACAAAGTTGCACAGTCTTCAGAGTCTTCTCCTCAGCACCGCCCAAGACAAAATTGGGAATAATAATTTCAGAACTCCAATGGGTAATGCTCGTGTGCCAGGCCTAGCTCTGCTCCTTTTTTGAACTTTCTTTGAAATGGTTTATAGACAATGGTTTGTCATCAGGAGTGCTGAAAGACAGTTCCTTGTGTGGGATTCTGCTTCCTCAGATTGTGGGGCTTTTCCTGTGATCTCTTCAGCCTCACTGCCAGCGCCCTCACCTGTCAGACAAGAACCAAAGACAGTCCCTTGAGTAACCAGGACAGGGTTAGCTAATAACCACATCTCATGCTGAAGACCAAGTGCACAGTCAGGCTGCAGTAAAATGTGCACAGTGGCTGAGCTGACGTTTGAACCTGGCTGTTAAAACCTGTTCCTTAACTGATAAATATGTTTGAACAGTCACATTTTAAATTAAGTGACGTAGTAATTGCTGCATTTTGAGAAAACCAAGAGGTCAGGTGTTTTTCAGAACAAGTGGGTCAGACAAGAAAGGCATTCCTTACTGCTGCCTCTTCTGCCTCACTTCTCTTCTGCATGGTGTCAAGTGTGGTGGACACCTCCTCACCCGGGACGCAGCTCCGCCAGGGGCTTCAGGTGGTGTTGGCCTCACAGCTCTGGTTCCCATCGCCTGCCTCCTGTCCTTATCACCCACATGGCTGTTGAAATGGCAGCTCCCCGACATTTCCTAAGTGCACCTCTCTGTTAGGTCTCTGATATCACCATCTCAGCTGCTGTTGTCCTCAGCAGCTGCGAGGTTGGGAAGTTGGGGATTGGATTAAGAATTTCCTGAAGGTGCGCAATTGCTAGAAAGCAACCCAGGACAGTGCAGTCTTGCAGTGACTCTCTGGCCCCCTCTGGCTTTCCTGGCTTTTAGAGGAAGGCTTAATTGTTTAGTGGGCTGGATTACCCTAAGTTGATTTTAAACAACAGATTTGAAACAGTTGTGGATCACACTGAATCACCTGCATGATGCCTGAAAATATTTTCAGAAGTCTCAAATTCCAATAAACATTCTAAGTAGAACAAGACAAACATGAAATACTCCAGCAGTAAAATGTAATGAAATGAGTTTTTAGATTTTTGAACTATAAGCAAGTCTTAAAGTTACACAGTTTTCATGAGCAATTTGGAATAGTGAAAGAGTACATTAAGGTATAGATTAAACAACTCTTACTCAGAATGCTTAGGATCAGAGTGTTTCAGCTTCAGACTCTGTAATTTCCTGGATATTGAAATAAGTTCATAGGCTTTACCAGTTCTGAAATCTAATCTGATCTGATCTAATCTAATCTGAAAGTACAAATAAAGAAATGCTTCAAATTTTGGAAGTCTTGAGTGTCAGGTTGATGTGTGTGGCAAAGCGTTTCATATTCAGATTTTCTGTTTGAGGATGCTCACACATCTTGTATACCACTGAAGTTTTAAGCATATTCTCAAGCAGACTAGGATACGTGCAGAGGAAAATGCCCCATGTGTCTCAAAGGGTCCCTGCTACCTCTGTATATGTAAAACTCAAGAGAGAACTTTGAACTCAGAGTCACTTCCTTTTTTTTTTTTTTTTTTTTTTTGCCTCTGGGTCCTCCTACCCCTGCAGTGACTTTTACAGTACTTTGGCACTTATATTTCACTGCCCAAACCCTCTGAGACCTGCTCACAGTGGACATGAGCTTCTCTATCACTGTCTGCAAGTTTTGGTCTCCTCCTTTCTAGGTCTGCTAGTCACCGCTGGGCCAAACATAGTACCAGACAGTCAATGGGATCTGGGCTGAGACTTAGTTTTTCCTCTTAAAAACTTGGAATTAGGCTGTAAAGAAACTGGGCTTGTTAGTGTGAGGTTGCTCTTGGGTAGCCAGCTTGAAGGGTACTCTACAGTAGATCTCAGGTGGGGGCAGAATGGGAAGATGGAGACCAGGGTTGGTAGCTCTCTGACTAGGGGTGCAGAGGTTGTCAGCGGAAAGCTCTTTCCTGGACCCCTGATGACCTCCAGGTACTAATCAAGGCAGTCTTGAGTTCCTGCTAGGTCCTCTTTCTAAAAATCAGTTTTTCATTTTCTTTATTTGCCAGGGTTTTCATTACACATACATCACCTGTCAGATTGTGGGAGAGTGTAAGACACCTACAATTTAGTTCATTCTCATAATCAGGTTCTCCAATGTTTTGATTTAGCTCAGTTGTATATATACGTTGCTATAGTTTTGGGTGTATCCTATGTGACACCAAGAGTCTGGTCACATAGCTTTAGGTGAAAACTGGTCCTTTGAAGCATTCCAAACCTAGACCTCTTCCAAACCTGACCCTGAGCCCCATAATTTTATGCCTAGAACCTAGGAGTGCTGTCTTTTAGGTCTTTTAAACCAGCTTAACCTGTTAGAGCTGGGTGTTTCCAGCCTTCCTCTTCAGTCCTTGTCTTCTCAGCCCAAGATTAAAGCAGCGATGTAAACCATTGACATCATCCCCTTCCCCTCTCCCTCCCTGCTTACCCACCCTTCTCTTCCCTGTAAAAGGAACTTTTATTCTCCTCTTGTAATTGTCTCCAAGGTTTGCTGCCTGTCTCTGCTAACCTAGGTCTAGTCCTGGTAGCTTTTAGCCCCTATGCAGTCTAATCTAGGCCTAGAATGTTTTCAGCCTCTGGACATACTGGGCATACGCTTACCCTTTCTAGTTCTTTCTGAGCTCTGGGTAGCTGGTTCAACTCAGCTGTTCTGGCTCAAACTCCTCTCAGCTTCCTGATTCAATCTGACTTCTCTGTCAGTCTCTGACTGAATTGCTCTCCTTGGCCTCAAAGTAACTCTAGCTATTTTTTCTAATCTTCTGGCTCCTTCTCATTCTCTTGCTCATTCTGTCTTCACCTGTGTCTAGCTTTTTCTCTCTTCAGTCTGTCTCTGTAAAATTCTCCTGGTAAACCTGCCTCCTTCTCCCTCTCTGTGCTGCTTTTCTCTCCCTCTCAACTCCACTGTCCTGTTTTCCATGAACTCTACTGTATTCCCAGACTGTACTCTCTTCTCCTGTACTGTCTGCCTCTCCCTTAAGTAGCTTCCTGTTCTTCTTTCTTCTCATGAGAGTTGGGTATATCCTATTCTGTCAAATCTTCCTCTTTTTCGACACTTTGTCTGCCACTCAATTAGACATCACTTTCAAACGTGGGTTTGGGATTACAAGTGACTACAAAGGGCTTGTTTGTCTTCCAGCCAGAGGGATTAAAGGTGTGTGCTAAGGGCTGAGTCACACCCTAACTAGAAACAGGCTCAAATATCCTGTAACATTCGGCCTCAACACCCCACCCCCACCCCCACCCCCACCCCCACCCCCACCCCCACCCCCACCCCCACCCCCACCACTACTCTGCTGCTTCCCCAGCTCCGAATGAGCTCTTTGATGGGGATGGTTTCCCAGGATGTTGATCTCTGCTCTGAGCCCTGTGCTCTCCCATGTTAGTCTGTTCCTACTTGGCCTTCCAGTCATCTGGGCCCCGTGCTCTCCCATGTTATTCTGTTCCTAGTTGGCCTTCCAGTCATCTGGGCCCCGTGCTCTCCCATGTTATTCTGTTCCTAGTTGGCCTTCCAGTCATCTGGGCACTGAGCACTGAAAGTCATTTCTACACCTGACATCCTTTCCCTGTCTCCTGAAGCTTTATTATCTCAGTGGTGACTCTGAAAATGTAACGAAAGCTTTGGGTTCTATTTTCAGAAAATTGTCTGTATACATTTAGGGACTGTCTGCGTTGTCTCAGGAATCTTAGGAATCTCAGGATGGCAGTGTAGGCCTGTAAGGAAGCTGGAAATCTAAAACATCTGTGACTGACACGTTTCATTCCTGTCTTCCTCATCACCAGCCTCAGGAAATCTCTCATTGTAGTTGTAGTCCTCAGATTAGCCACAGAAGGTAGAAGCGCAGTGAAACAGACAACAACCCAGAGATCATTTTAGGTTTCAACTGAATGGGCAGGACAATGAAGACAAGCTCTGTCTGTCTTTTTGAGACACTCTGGTGCCCAGCCTTCTGGGGATAAGGAGAAGCAGTAGCGGGTGGGCTTGGGCAGATTGAAAAGTTCACCCTTGGAGGGCTAGACAGGTGGTCCAGTGGTTAAGAGCGCTGGTCACTTTTCCAGAATACCTGTGATTCTCAGGAGGCACATAGTGGCTCACAGCCACCTGTAACCATATTTCTGGAGGCTCTGATGCCACCTTCTGGCCTTTATGAGCAACATGCACTCATATGATACACAGACATACATGTAGACAAAACATGACAAAACAGACAAATAAAAGTAAATAAAAATGTAAAATGAAAAATCACCCTGGTCTCATTAGATTTTGTCAGTTCATGGTGTCATTTGAAGCCTCCTGGATTTTCTTTTTGGTCAGTGTTGCGTTTAATCATGAACAATTGATAGGTCAGCATATGTTATTATCTTAGCTATTATCTTAGCTTATGACATCCATTTCCTTAAATAATTTTTAAGTGTTGGAGATTGAATCCTCATGCATGCTAAATACACATTGTTACTGAACCACACCCTAGTTGTGTTTGTAATGGCAAACGGTACTGTCCTCAGTCAAAGCTAAATTTTTTGACTAGAATATTCTTACCAGACAACGGCTAACCTAAAGATTGTTGGTCTTTGCTCATGTACTTTAGGGGAACATGCCAGTCTGGGTCTCCTAGACTCTTGTTAATCTTCCAGGTTGTGTTTCACTAAAAGTCAGAGTGAGCAGAATTACTGTGTGAAGTAGGCCTCTACACAGGCTTGCCTTTGTCAGTCGCCTTCCTGGTAAAGCCTGCTGCCCTGCTTTCTCAATGTTAAGGTCTCAAAGAAAGAGAACACTCTTGGGATACTTGCTGGAAGTACTCATAGGTGCAGTTGCCCTCACAGCTGAGTTTATTAGGACACACAAGTCATAGGGTTTATGTGATACAGCCCTGAGGAAGCCATCCGAGGCTTCCACGTGCTGTCTCTTCCTCACATCACTGTGGTGAAAGTGCAGCAGTGGGCGCCATGTTTCTCCAATGCCAGACCCAGGTTTTTGTTCGTAGGTTGTTAGTGGGCATCTTGGCATGGCAGGTGCCAAACCCAAGAGGGCCTTAAAAGTAACATCTGAATAATTTTATGCAAACAATATGAACACAGTGGGCCATCCTGATACCACCTAGGGAATGTTTTAGGTCAGATTAAAAATGGCTTACCAGCCGAGCAGTCAGGCCTACCCTGATTTCTTTTTCCTACAAACTGGATGTCAGCTAACAAGCACAGCAGGAACCTCTGTGGCAGTACTGAGGATGAGTTCCTGTTTCTTCATTATGGCTGCTGCCATCATCCTCTCTGGCAGGTGTCAGTGCCCAGTGTTGGGACGAGAAATCCTGAGGTTGAAAGCTGGTCACCCAGATTCAGTTGCTGCACGTTGTGTGGGAGCTCTGAATTACACTCGTATGCAAAAGCATTCATAAGCGTGTCAGGAAAAGTCATCCACTTCTAACAGGCCAGTATTGACTTGACAGAGAAACATGGGAGTCTAGAGGCCTGTGCTCAGAATAGACCAAGGCCGGGCAGTGGTGGCGCACGCCTTTAATCCCAGCACTTGGAAGGCAGAGGCAGGTGGATTTCTGAGTTCCAGGCCAGCCTGGTCTACAGAGTGAGTTCCAGGACAGCCAGGGCTACACAGAGAAACCCTGTCTCCAAAAAAACCAAAAAAAAAAAAAAAAAAAAATAGGCCGAGTCAACTCCGTGTCACACAGTCTGTGTTGCCTGGCTCACTTGGCATTGGATGCAGAGCCCCTCAGAAGCACTCCTGTGTCCACTTTTCAATTGTCTGATACTTTTGAGTGACCGTGGAGGTCAGAGATCAGTTTGGCTGTCTTGTTTTTATTTTCATTCCTAAGTGCTGACTGTAGGCTCCAGGCCCTCTGGAGTAAGGCGCTGTCTCATGTGCCCTGCTCTGTCTCTGTTCTCCGTTGCTCAGCCTGACCTCAGCCTGACTCTGGGTGTGTCTGCATTGCCATTTAGATTTCTCCCTCCTCAGTTTGTCTGAATTATTTTCAGAAATACAGAGTGTGCTCTGTAGCTCTCAGCAGGTGAGTGTGCCGTGAGTATTCACACCTGACTTGTAGGTTTTTGTGTTTAAGATGCCATAGCTATTCCTACTAAGGACAACTCCACGTCCATAGTGATTTTGGCTAAGGATTTAGTTTTCACTTGATGTCACAGATCCTCACTGTATAGCACAGGACCCGGTGAGAGAGCTGCAGATGGTTTCTCGTTGTTAACCACTGAGCACCTTGCTGAGAACACCTGATATTTGTTGTTACTGTATGAACACAATTAGCCTACAATGTTCTATTTTTGTTTTTAACTTTTTATTGGTTCTTTGTGAATTTCACATCATGCACCCCGACCCCATTCACCTCCCCGTCCCTTTGTATCCATCCTCCGCTCTTGTACCCCCTAAAAGAAGATAGAATAAAAACAAAACAACACCCCACCCCCAAATCCTGTCATGGAAGTGTTGATGTGTCTCAGTGTGTCCCACAGAATACCCTTTGTCCATACATCTTTACTTAAGATCATGGCAATGAGGCATTGGTTTGGCTTGGGGGCCTCTGGTCTCTGCTACACTGTCTGTACTAGAGTCTCATTGGGACTCCTCTTGGATATCCACTGTTACCCTGTGTCATGGAGATCCTGCAGCTTTGGCTCTGCAGGACCAGCCTCTTAACAAGCTCCAGCAGTTCAAAGATGGATAGATGTTGGGGTGGATGGACTCAACTCAGTGTGCCCTGCTTCATTCCTGTTCTCAGTCACTCAGTCTGGGCTTGAGTGTATCTGTATCAGAGTAACCCATCTAGATTTTTCCCTCCTCAGCAGAGCACAACTCAAGCAGACTGGCCCTAGATCTAAGACTGTGTGGTAGCTGAGTTGGTCAGCCTGCCAGTTCTACACCCATACCACCAGGGTGAGCTCTCTGTCAGTCACTGCCAGGACCCAATGCTGCAGCTGGCAAGGGGCGGGGCCAGCTCTCCCTGCTCACATCCTTGGGGTCAGCTCACCCACTCCCCTGCCACCAGGCTCTTCTAGCCTTCAGTATTCTTACATTATGATTCTGCAGTTTAGTCACATCTAGTGACATGAAGATTCCTAATGATTTTGCTCTAGGTTGGGATTTGCTTCAAGGTAATCTTGGGGTTGTAATGTCGATGAGTCAGGGTTGGCCATGATTAATAGATTTAGCTAGGTGATGTTTGCATGCTGGCCATGTAACTGGTTTTATTTGTGCTAATAGTTAAATGATCTGATCGTTATACTTAACATTTTTTCTTTTATGTAGTCATTTATTCATCGAGTGGACATTTAAAAAGCTGTTTGTATATTCCTAGAAATGCTTTTCCCTAAGTTTGATCAAGGCTGCTTAGAGAAGAGATTGGTTACCAGTGGCTTACTGGGCACCTGGTGTTCTGGACCCTTGGCAAACTCTAGTTGCTATGGAGAAGGAGCCACCACTGACCTCAGAAGGGTAGGGAGGTGGTGTATTTTGTGCAATTTGTAGGTAACTGCAGAAGCTAAAGCATGGAGCTGAAATTAACTTATCCAAGGTCACACAGTTTACTGTTCCCTCATAGCCTGCCTTATTCCAGAAGGATTTTAGACAGCGAAGCAACAAGTTAGGCAGTTCCTTGTGGTCTTCCTTTTTCCCAAGAAAAATAAGTCAACATGTTTTTTTAATTTAAATGATGCATAGCATATCAGTCAGTATTACAACGTGGATGGCTCTCAGTTTAAATTGCACAAAAGTACGTGTGTCTGCCTCTTTGGGAATGTGTGGGAGTCTGAAAGGAAATCCCCATATTTGGTTTCCTAAGTCATGAACTTTCTATAGCTGCTGGAGCCACACATGCAGTGCCCAGCGGCGTCCCGAGAACGTTCATATTAATCTTTGCACAGCAGTGTGATGTTTGTCACACATGGACTTCAGATTGTAGATGGTGCCAAACCAAATCTCCAAAGCGGTTTCATTAATAGGTCATGAGGAAGATTTATACTCCTTTGTAAATGAGTGCAATTCTTTATATGTTCACATAAAGAAACGGAGTACACCAAAACCACACAGAATCCGGGCCACAACCTCCACTGTATTATAACCTCCACTGTATTGTCCCCTGCATCTGCCTCCTCTTGCACTTTGTTGTGGAGTCAGTTTGGCTTCATCATATATGGAAAAGGGAACTCACTTACCTGGTGTTCCTCCTGGCAGCCATCCTTCCTGACCCCAGCAGAAGCCAAGAGAGGAGTCATTCTCCTCAGGACGGCTCTAACCGCTCAGTCTCTGGAATGCCAGTTCTGCTCAGGAGAGTGTGGGGAAATGACCACTGAGGGGATTAGACATCATTTAGAGGTTTAATGACGGAATCAGGTCATATGTGCTTAATGTGCTAATAAGCACAAGGAAGCTGTGCTGCTTTGATGGATTGATGTGGAAGGCTCCTCTCCCGGGGCTTGATTCTCGTATGTAACCATTTTATTTTGTGGTTTCTGCTGGCTTGTGTTCCCCGGGCCACAGGCACATGCACTCTCTGACTTTTCTGGACGTCTGCATTCTTTCCTTCAGCTTCCATGTTCCTTAAAGAAAGTCCTTCTGTGTTGTGCTCCCCACTCCTTCTCCACTCACTGCCTTCCTTCCCTCTTAGCATTCTTGGCTTGGGCTTCTCAGGTCTTATACCCTATGCGTGTTGGATAATTTAAGGGAGGGTAACAGCTAGATTTCGTAAGGAGCCTACAGTGTTTGTGCTGCATTGGTATCCCATTGAAGTCTGAATAGACCGTGCCCAGCAACTGTTGCTGTAAAGGAATTGACCCATGTGATAGTGAGACAGCAACATGGATGGAGAGGGGACGACAGTGAAGCTTTACAGCTTACAGGTTTCTGCCTGTCACCAGATCTTTCCACTTAGGCGTACATACTGTTATCAAAAGCAGATCAAAAGCATGTTCTTTTTAAAAAAATGTAGTGTTGCTTTTGACATGTGTGGTTGTGTTTTGTTGGCATATATGTCTGTATACCACATCTGTGCTCAGTGTCCATGTAGGCCAGAAGAGGGTGTCAGATAGCCTGGGGGTGGAGTTACAGACGATTGTGAGCTACCATGTTGGTGGTAGAATCAAATGTGGGTCCTCTGAAAGAGAAACCAGTTTTTAATTGCTGATTCATCTTTCTGGCCTTGCAAAAGCATGTTCTAAGGTAGCAGAGTAGAAAACAGATCCCAAAATCTAATAAAAGAAAAATATATTAATAGAAAAACAGCAAAAGCAAATTTAAAAAGATCTCTGGTAGCAGATAAAGGACCAGACTTAGAGACAGGTGGATGGGATTTCCAGCCAATGTAGCTGGACACAGGTGTGCATTCCAGCATTGGGACACTGAGGCAGGAGGATTGAGACTTCACCAATAGCCTCAAATTCATAGTGAGACTTTGATTCATCTTCTCCTTCCAGACTCCCATGGTCTATCTCGATTTTCTCTGAACCTAACCCCATATATAAAGGTTAGGGATAAATAAATAAAGTCATTAAAAATGTCATTAGAGCCATTGGAAAAGAGGGAGCTGGGAACTGAGCCCTGACAGGAGTTTGTCCCCTACTACGACGAGTTCCTGTACAGGTGGATATGTGCTTTCCTGTAGCTGGAGGGTCCCTAGCACAAGGACTGAGGTCTGCTAGGGTCGAGCACAGCTTAGTCTGAGGAAGGGAACATGGATACCTACTGTGATGCCTTTACGTCTTGAGGCTAATGCGGGGTTGGTTCCCGTGTTCCTGGCCGTTGTCTGGTTATGTGTGTATGGCTTTGGATAGAGCATGGGAACACAAGCATCTTATTGTGGTAAAGATGAACAGACTTCCAGCACTCCCCCTTCATACTCCAGAGTTGTATAACTTCTTCCTTGGACTGTGGCCAAAGGGACATTGCTGTAACCAAGAGCTGTGCAGCTTCTGCTCCATGCTTAAGACACTTTTTGTGCCATGTAAAAAATACAGCTACTCTGAGACTGCTCGGCTGCAAGGGAGGTAGTTCTCTTTGGAAGGGAGAGGGAGAGAGAGGGAGGGGAGGAGAGGGAGAGCATGATCCTGTGGAAGGGAGGGAGGGGGTTGGGAGGGAGAGGGAGGAGGGAGTCTTTTTCCTAGAGTAAGCAGATGGGACTTCAGGTTTCAGTGACACTGCTTTGGGGAGTCCCAGTTGACTTCCCAGGAAGTACTCTTCCATGGCGACACACACATTCTCCGTTAGCTGTCACTTCTGTACTGTAGAGCTTGGGGAAATGGAGATGCAGAGGTGGATCCAAGAAGCTGCAGTCATTCCCACATGGCTCTCCCCATAGGAGCGGAAGTTGCGCAGTGTTGGCCACTGGGCGGTGCCTTCCACATGAACCTGATGTCTGGGTGGGCTAGACAGGAGCTCTGCCTCTGATTCTTACATGTCTCCCGACACGCTCCCCTCTGCTTCCTCAGCCTGTGTACGTCACTGGTGGGTTGAACTGTTCTGGCCTTGTCTGGAACCGCTCAAGCAGTGCTGGATAGTACCTGATGGATTTTCTCGGTTTACGTATTTTGTCATAAGCAGGTGTAGAAAAGTAAGATTAATTTCCTCTAGGTGCCATGGGAGTTGGGTAAAACTTCAGAAAGGTTAGCCCTTGGGCTTTTGGTCAGAAACCTCCTCCTGTGTCTATGGCAAATGTACAAGATGAGTGAGGAAGGAAATTTGGATATTGTCTAGAGTTTGTGTGTATGAAATTGGGAGGAGGTAGAACAGCCCCCGAGGCATGTGAGCACTGGTAGCCTGTGACCAGGCGAGGGGAGCGGGTGAGGAAATGTTATCCTACAGTGCTGAAAAGGGAGTCCTGTCACCTTTGTGGGATTGCAAAACCATTCGAAGAGTGACTTGCCGGATCAGGTAGCTTGGTGAGAAAAATCTTTTGGTGACAGTTACATACTTTCTCACTCGTAGAACATTTTGGAACATTAACCACCCTTTCTTTTGAAATGCTCGGGGACACAAAGCTTGCAGTTTCTGAATGAACTTTGCCTAAGAGTTGTGAGGTTTGGACCGGTCAGGAGGGTTCCTCCTCCTCATTAAGTGTTAAGCTGGCACGTGTCTTCTGAATTCCCAGCCTTTAGCTATGGCTTTGCTCTCTGGTGCTGAATACAGGCCCAATGTGATAGCAGTTTAGAGTCTGAGAATTGCTGTGGAGACCTGCTGGGTTGCTTTTCAGTTCTTTTCATCTTTGAGGCCCCACTTTTGGAGGCTGTTGCTTCTGGTTGTCTCTCACAGAACTGGATGGAATGTAATCCACCCCTGGCATGGGTGTAGTTAGTAAGCTTGCTTACGTCAGCATCTTCCCCATCTGAGCCTGGTCACCCGTGCAGTCATGAAGGTGTGATGTGCCCAGGCTCCCTCCTGGTTTCCTTGTCCACATTGACTCTCCCGCTGTTTTCATGAGGCTGCTTTGGAAGACATCTGTTTGTTTCTGCAGGCTCTTTCGTTGCTGGCTGCTTGTTTCTGGCCCACTAGAAAGCTTTTGGCCACACTTCTTATGTTGGTAATTACACTTGTCATTTATTCCTGGGCGTGTCCAGTCTTAGTGGCACAGTGCTGTTTTCTAGAGACAGTGCAGGACTTCACTGTGGAAGCAGAGAGAGCCCAGCTGGCTATGACGTCACACTCGAGACTGCAACACAGAAGGTGGTGGTCTTCTCAACACGTTGTTGTTGTTTGTGAAAGTGCTGGTTTCCATCAAACCACATTAAATGTTTTATTTCTAGCCAACTGACACATACTTTAAAAGGTTTAAGAATTTAATGTTTAATTTGGAATATTGTCAGTCAAGAGATAATATCTACACAATTCTTTATGATTGTCACTAATTTTTATGACTACAGGAAGAGGTCACCAGATGATAATAGTAAAATCATCTGGTACCTGCTTGGCTCCCCTTGCTCATGCAGGGTCACACACAAAATGCCTGTAGTCAGGTGGATTGGACAACTCCACAGGCAGCCTCACACCAGTCAGTAAAAAAATAGAATTAAGTAAAAAGTAAAAACAAGGACAAATTCAGGAAGTCTGACAGCATTGTCAGAGCATCACAGGTCTGTGCAGACAGAACTGTTAGCAGTATATCTATGTGTCTGTGTGGTCTAGAGTCAACACAGTAAGTGGGCATTTCCTGGAAATGGTTGGTGTGCACATGCATGCTTGAGGGGTTCTGCTTTAGTAGGTGATGTATGCCCACAGTGTCTTGCATAAGAAGATTATTTGGTTCAGGACACAATCCAAAACTGTGTGACTTGTAAGAATTGTCATGTTCATTGATTACCTTTGGTTTCTATGATTGGATTCAGGCTCTGTATATGGTTCTCATATCACAATTCATTGGATAGTAGTAATCAGTGAAACTACATTGATTACTTGGCTAAGATATTATATTGCTACTTTTCTTGCACCTAACGAAAGCAACTAAAAGAGGGCAGGCTTACTTTAGCTCACAGTTTGAGAGCACAGTCCAGCGTGGTGGGGAAGGCAGGACCCAGGAACCTGAGAACTGCTTACATTGCAGCCATGGTCAGGAAGCAGAGAGAGGTAACATGCGTGTTACCTCAGTTTCTCTTTTTGTTCATCTCAGAACTCCACATTTAGGCTATGTCTTCCCACTTGAGTTAACCCAATCTAGAAATTCCCTTACAGACACACTTCAGGGTTTGTTGGATAGAGCTTGTCGAGTTGACAGTCTGGATTAAGTGTCACAATGGTGATCTGGAAGACTGAAATGTCCCTGAGCTCATCATTGGCACCGATGTCACAGTCACAGAAGGCTTCCACTCAATCATCGGCTTCCAGGTTCTTGTGGATTTAAAGATAATATTCATGGAAATTGAGAGGGGGCATTTAGGAAGGAGTTTTATTACAGATACATAGGTGGGAACTTGAGAGAAAGAAGGCAGAGCCCCTGTACAGCATGCGGACCACTGGGAATGGCACACCACTGAACTGGTAGTCTAGGGACTTTTATAGGAGGTAGGACAGAAATCAAAGTGTGCTGCAGGAGATGAGCTGGTCAGACCAGTTGTCCCAACCACATGTCCTGGTGCTGCCTCTCAGCTTTGGTCGTACCTGTGTGTCTAGACTCTACAGAGATCTGCTTATGTAGGAGAAGAGAAGAATGAGAAACCAGACTTCCTTCCTGACATCCCAGGCCTCTGAGCAGGCCAGAACCAGTGACAATTTAGCCTAAACACTTGGTGAGTGTTTAGGCCTTTGGTGAGGACACTGCTGCCTAAAGAACAGATTCTGCATTTACTTAATTAATTTATTTATTCATTCATTTTTGGATTTTCGAGACAGGGTTTCTCTGTATAACCCTGGCTGTCATGGACTCCCTTTGTAGACCAGGCTGGCCTCGAATTCACAGAGATCCACCTGCTTCTGCCGTTCAAGTGCTGGGATCTAAGATGTGTGCCACCACACCTGGTTGCCCTTTATGCTTTTAGATAGGCTAAAATTGCCTGGCCATTTCTGTTTCATTTGCGGTATCTAATTACTTATTGTAGGAGAACAAACAAAATTCAGTTTTCAACTAAGTAGTCTTGTTTTCATGATTAAATAAATAAGGGAAGGCAGAATTCATTTGCCTTGCTCCATAATACCTGGGCCTGAGCTAGGACGGTTTTCAAGCTTCTTGAAGAGCTGCTGGGGGCAGCCATCTGGAAGTGGCTAGTCACATCTGGAGCCTGGACTGGGTTCTCTCTGAGCCTTGACTCCCACCCATATATTGTTTCTGATTCTTTCCAAATGTGGCTACCTTAGAACCCCAAGAAAATATTCTGGCTAACAAGGCAGAAAAAAAGCCTAGAGGCTTTGAGGGTCGCGAATTAGACATCCTTATAGCTCATTCTGACGTACGCTGCTGTTTGAAGGTGTTCTGGGCCTTCGTAGATGTGGGGGGAAGAGCATTAATGTCCCCTCTTAATGAAGAGTTTCAAAGAAATTGTCATATTGTAAAGTTGTCACATTCGGTGACTGCTTAGACTCTTGGCTGTAATGTCTCCTTTCTCTAAGCAACTAGCAGTCATCTATTAGGAAATGCCCCAGGAATACTCAAGAATCCTGCTTCTTAGCAGATTTTCACTCAGGTTTCAGAATAGTTGTTCCAAGCTTATTAGATAGGATTTAATTATGAGAAAATCTTAATGTGCTGGTCTCTCTGAAAATAAACTCACAGTGGTGACAGTGTTGATTCTCAACCCTTTCATTGTGATAGAGTAAGCTTACGTGACTGTCTGATAGGTTCTTAGCCTTTCATACCAACACGAACACTGAGCTCTTTATTATGACAGTGTGGACACTAATTTGGATGAAGGACTTTTGCTCTACTCTGCATGTGACTCTATGGTTGTTTTACTTGACTGTTTTTTTCTCTTTCTAATTAAAGGAATGTGTTCAGCAGTGCATGAATACACCCATCAAATATGTTTGGGTACATTTGTGTCAAAGCAAAGCCAGTCTTGGGCCTGACCAGGGTGAGCTCCCTTGAGCAAAAGCTTCCCCTGTGCTCTCGAAGCTCACGGACTGTGACTGTGGGAGGGACAGAGCATTCCCAACTGATGAGGGATCCAGGTCCTAGGTCCTTTCCTCCTTTAAAGGTTCAGGAAGTAGAGAAAGATGGATTCTCTGTTTCCTTTCAAGATGTATCACTTAAGATGTATTGATGTGGTTGATACAGCTCACACTGGAGGAGAGGCTGGTATTTGGAAATATGCGATTTCCCATAGACACAGTGTGGTAGAAAGAATTGGAAAGGTAGGCCTTTAGACTATTTTAAATATGCATTTATGACTTCTTAAATTTCAGTGGTAATATATGGTCTATGTATTTTAAATGAAATCTTTCCCTGAAGTTTAGTTTTGATAGATTCATGTAGCAAAGGCTATGCCTGATGTGTGTAGCCAAGAACAGAATATTGAAAACCTCAGAAGCTGAGTTCCATATGTAGCCACACAGAGCATATTCGTTGTTTTCCTCTTTAAAACCAGACAAGACCCTAAAAACTAGTCATCAAAGCTTTAAAAGAACTGTCTGTTGTGGATGTTTAATTGCTTTTTCTGCTGCTGTGATAAAATACCCTGACAAAACCAACTTAAAGGCTTTATTTAGCTAGTCATAGTCCATCATGATGGGGAGGGCATGGTGGGCGGCAGGAGACAAAGGCAGCTGGCTGCAATAGCCAGCAAACGGAGAATGTTAAATGCTTGTGTACAGCTAGCTTTCTCTTAAGAAACCTGGGGCCCTAGACTGTGGAATGGCACCACCTGCAGTAGTGCATCTTCCACTCTAGTTAACTTAGTATAGATGAGGTAATTTCTTATAGGCAGGACCAGAGGCTAGCCTAATGCAGGCAATCTTCATCGTTATTCCCAGAGGCTTTATCTGGTGATTTCAGAGCTTGACAAGTTGACAACACAATGGTCGGTTTTTAGCTTCTAAGAGATGCTTTTAAATATTGTAAATATTTGACATTTTCAATATTGCAAACATTACCAACTTTATAACATATGAATTGTAATTTGAAAGAAAAGTTTTTTTGGTAAAGAAGGAAAAGCTGTTGCTATTAGTTTTAGAAATAGTGGTTAACTATAAAGGGATACCCACTGCCACACCCATGTGACCTCTCAAAGCACATTGCTGACTGACAGTGGGTCTTGTGTATGGTTCTGCTTTAAGGAGTTCAGTCAGTGCTAACATGAACAGATGAGCATGCTAATGATCTCCTAATGAGGCAGGCCACTAGGACAGGCATGTGCACTTGGAACAGTTTTCAGATGATTGGGGTAAGTTTTTTTCTTTGTAATTAAAATTCACACATTGCATTTTGGAGATTTAATCCATGACTTACTGTTTCCTGCTAGAAAACTAGTTACACAGCTTACCTGTGTTTCAAAAGATTTTGTTGACCTTGAGAATTCTGTGACTTGATGCCAGCTACTTCAAGGTTTGTTTTCTGGGATTAAAGTTTCCAAGTAGCATGTGAGATAGGACATTTTAAGTCAGAGTTGATACTAGGTTTAAGGGATGCCCCCCTTGATGAATCCCTGGCTCTTCAGGATGGCAAATGGCAGGCGTCCTGTGTTGACATCTGTATTGCTTCCAAGACCAAGTAGTTTCTAGGATGCTTTCAGCCCAGAAATAAAGCCAATAAGAAACAAGCAGAAGGGGTGGGGGTGGGGGTGGGGGTGGGGGTGAGGCAGCATCAGTTATGGAATGCAAGTCATAGTTAACATAGAACATATTTCATTAATGTTATTTTGGACCTTTATTATTTGTTTTAAAGTTTTTACTTGCATGTTATCAAAGGGGACACTAAAGAAAAGTTCTAGTGAGGAGAAAATGTGCAGACATTTGGGTTCTGGAAGCGGAAGCTGCAGGTGTGTATGGGAAAGCACTTTCGTATGACCGTGGAAATGCAATGCTGGGTTTCCCAGATGTGTGCAGGTGCACATGGGTAGCATCACATCTGGAGTGATTTTCTAAGTGTTTGCAAACCAGAAAACAGCATTTTATGGTTGGGAATTTATGTTCACACCGTGGTATAAGGGTGGTACATCTTGGCTTTGTGCTAAAGAGGCTCCCTTTGTATAGCTAGGAGTAAATGACTGGTGAACATCTTAACTGGCATCGGGTTCATAATATTATCAGAGTTGTAGTGGCCATGGTCTCACTGTCTCTGGCTAACACTGGCAGCGCGCAGGAGTTACAGCCACTGCTGACCCTGTGGAACATGCTTATGAGGGAGTGTGTGACTGTGGAGGAGTGCCCTCTCTGTTAAGGCTGATGGGAAATGATTGACCACTGAAACTGCTCGGGCGGAAACCACAGTCAGCTGGGCATTACTCTGTAGTCTTTGAGAGCTGCAGAAATCAGTATCTATCAAGGCCTGGGGATGTGTCTGCACATGTCTCCCCAAAGAAAGCCTAAAGTGTAGAAAGAAAAACAAGAATCCTATCAGCTTCATATATCTGCCTAATAATGTTCGTCCTTCCTTCTTTCCTTCCTTCCTTCCTTCCTTCCTTCCTTCCTTCCTTCCTTCCTTCCTTCCTTCCTTCCTTTCTTTCTTTCTTTCAACTTGCAAATCAAAATTGAAGGTGTTTTTCAGAAGAGACACGCAAAATCAGTGCCAGCCTCAGGTCAGAGCCTGAGTCTGTGGGAAGCATGCACAGAAACAGCGCGTCTTTTGCTCCTGTCTTCCCTTAAGTCCTGAAGTCCCTCTCCAGTTTCCTACGATAGGAGGAAGGGTCTTACAGTGACATGTGTTGTCCCTTGGTAGTCATGGGAAATTGGTTCTTGGATACCATCCCCTGCCCCATGCTGCCACACCACTCACTGGTGCTCAAGCCGCTCATGTAAACAGCATAATATTTTCATGTAGCCTCGCATATCCTCTTGTATACTTTAAGTTATCTTATAGCTAATATAGTATAAATGCCATGTAACTAGTGGCCACATTGCATTTTTATAGAATATCAAATAATGACAAGATAAAATCTTTATGTATTTACTACAGGGATAATGGCTTTCTCCAAATACGCTGTCTCTGGGGTATGGGGCACGTGCAGAAGGCCACTAGTATTTGTGTAAATCATACTTTGTTGGGGACAAAGCCTCGGTGCCAGTAGAATGCTAATAGCAGTTGCCTCCGAGGACCTTGTCTGGGCATAAGGCCTGAGTGTGACATTGATGAACGAAGGGTACAGGAACAAAGCTTTACCCTCAGGGACCTCAGTTCGCTCATCTCTGCAGAGAGGCTGATATACAAGATGGCAAGGACGACTTTCAGCTCTGAGGTTCTGAGTTTTAATGAACCAAAACCAGTAGGAAGCCTTAAAATCCTCAAGGCTGAACCTGACTGCTGTTTGATTGGTGGCCCCCATTATCAAGTCTAGTCGAAAGCCCCAGAATAATCACGTAAGTAGTCCTGGGATTGGGCTAGCTGGTCAGATGGCTGGAAACTGGTTTTCAGTTTTACTGTAGTGCACAGGGAGGATAAACCAAGCGCAAGCCATCAGTGTGTGCTTGGGTGTTCCCTCAGAGCCACCTTGGTCACACAACCCTACAATGATGTACTTTGGGAGAGAGACCGCATTGACTTGCCACTATGTGTTGGAAATGTCTGCTCATAGTGAGACACCATTTGTGTGAGACATCATTGTGTGTGTGTGTGTTTGTGTGTGTGTATATAAATATACATACATATATATATATGTATATATATATATATACACACATATACATACATACATCATTATAGTGAGACAACATTGTGGAGAACATCAGATGGATGGGACTTACTTGAACACAGTGAAATTTAGTGGCTTAGACTTGTATTCTAGACTCAAGAAATCTGGTCCAAAGGTGGTATTATGTCAAACATATTGCATGTGTTAAATAATTGTACCTACTGCTGCTGGAGTTGCCAGAAGTGTACAGCAATAATCGACAGTCCTTCTTCAGTACTAGAAAAGACTAGACTCCTGCAGAAACATGTTTGTGAAGATGAAGGATTTTATCCTCTCTCAGATCCAATTTGAGTTGAGTGCTGATGCAAAAATTTCAGAGACAATCCTTGTCCTCTGGCAGAAGTTATGGAGTCTATTCACACGTGGCCTCCGGTGGCCTGGCATGAAGAATTGGCAGAACCATGTCTGCTTGTGGCTGAGTCCTATGGCAGAAGCATCTGCTTCATTGCATCTGAGGAGCCTGTGACTGTGAACTGCAGTGACAGACCTCTGTTTGTGCTAGCACTGTGTGGAGACCTGAGGAAGCAAGACCTGATAGGCTTTGTTTTATTGTTAAGATGTTTTGGCCTGAATTTTTCTTATGCTGTAACTTAGGTGTGTGAAGAAGCGTTTTACCCATAAAGAGGAAGTTTTGAGTAAATTTGTTCTATCCTCAAAAAAAAGGACAACATGAGGTAGAATGCTAAATTAAGGGATTGAAAGTAGTGGGAGGCAAGTTACTGTAACAAGTTAATATAACAAGTTACTATAACAAGTTACTGTAACAAGTTAATATAACAAGTTACTATAACAAGTTACTGTAACAAGTTAATATAACAAGTTACTATAACAAGTTACTGTAACAAGTTAATATAA
>NW_021620042.1:708840-759669 GCF_004785775.1 Grammomys surdaster | reverse complement strand
TAATATAACAAGTTACTATAACAAGTTACTGTAACAAGTTAATATAATGAGGGAGTCAAGCACCTGGAAAGAGACCTGGGCCAGGGAAAGTGTGCAGTGCTTTGTGAACAATGTTTTAGAAAGGTACAGCCAAACAAGATGAATCTAGAATCAGAAAACAGCTCAGTTTTTTAAAATAAAGAGCTTTGCTTTTTCCTCCTCGAGACTCAAAAAGGATATAATTTGAAACCATTCGTGCACATTGCAGTGAATCATAACAATCAGTTTTGTATGTGTGTGGAAGGAAAAATGACCTTTGCCTTAGTGATAGTACACTGGGAACCACGGTAATCAAGTCTGAAAGAAGCGTCACCGGTGGGCTTATGTCCATGAGCCCCAGGACCGCCTTGTCTAAACAGTAGGAAGTGATTTAAATTTAAAATTTCAGTGTTAGAGAAATGAAGACATACAAGCTATTGCGTGTAGCTTTTTACTACCGCGCCTTAATTCTAGGAATGGGTGACGCTACCAGCTCCTTCCCAGCGCCCCTTGAGTCCATGGATAAAAGACACAGTTGTTCCTTTTCAACTTGTCTTCTTGACACAATTGCTGTGCGCTACTATCTCTGACTTGGAAAATTGTGCCTTATCAATACTCTTAGCTCCGATTCTCCCACATGCCCTAAACATCAGTTGCTAAACTTCCCTGACCACCTGCCTGTAGGAGCAACTTGTGTGGCCACTCTGTTATGTGATCTCACATGGCTGGTCAACTTTTCACCATCAGAAGCCTGGTGAACTCTCTCTCTCTCCTCCCTTGCATCTCCCTATTACTTCAGGGACCTGGAAGTCCCGCCTGTCCCTTCTGCCCAGCAATTGGCCCATGGCTTTTTTTTTTTTTTTTACTAGCAGATCAAGAACCAATTGGGGAACAGGACCTTAGCACCAAAACCACCCTCACAACAACTTTGGTTCTAAGTTTTAGGAGACTCATGGAAGCAGTTCATCTGTACCTGTCCGGTTAGCTCTGTACGTGTGCCTTTCTTTAGAGCACCAGCTCTGAGAGTATCTGCGATGGTGGGAGATGGGCCCTGCCTTGGGAAAACAGTGCTTAAGTGGAACAGTGGTGTCTGAATTTGAGTTTGTTATTCATGCATCATGTCACAAGTGAAGATGGTACCATTTGTTCCGAGTCCTGTGAGCCCAGTGCTGTACTGAAGGATGGATTGTGGCAAGAGTCTCCAGTTCACCAACATCAGTTCCAAGCATGAAGCTCAGCTTCCATAGCTGGTGAGATCCCAGAGCCAAGACAGTGCTGTGTCTAATGAATACCGAGGCTTGGTAACTGTATTAACATAGAGGGTGATTCAGCTCTCTGTATGCCCGTCCTTCAAAGAATTTACTAAGGCAGTGGTTGTTAGCTGGACTCTTAGAGCCATCATATGCATAAATGTTATGAGGGTGTGGTCTAAGGAGCTAAAGTGCGCGTCTAGTGCTATTTTTTTCTTCTGAAACAGTTTTTGGTGTTCTGATTTTGCCTTCAGTCTTTTCGATAGTTAAGACAGAGTTGTCTTAACTGTTTGATGACTTCCCAAATCAATGTTTCTTTGCTTTAGGTATACAAAAGAATGGCCTGGGAGCTTTAAAATATAAATCAAAGCAAAGCAAAACAAAACAACTTGAAGGCACACACTCTGTGTAAACCCAGCAGTGCCTGATGTCTGGAGACCAGCCACTGTTTGGTCCCAGCTTGTGGTTCACAGCTGAAGTTCTGGGAGAGACTCAGTTCAGTCTTCAGGAAATGGTGGAGTCACAGGTGTTCTGGCTCTGAGGACCAGGCAGGCACTGCATCTCTCTCCCTATAGCCTTGTCCAGACATCTCACCTTCAAATGAAGAAGAAGAGGCACAAGTATGGTCGACACTTACACTTTGCTGTCTGTCTGGTTTTTCAGGAAGGCCTGCTTGGAAAGTTATCACCCACCTAGTGCCCGTCTTCATTGCCTAACTTTCTCCATAGCTTATTGATGTTTGCATGTTCTAGCCCAGGATGGTTTTTTTTTGGTTTCCTCTTCTGATAACATCCCAGAGGCATCTGCCATGTTGGTAGAATTAAAGTATAGATAAATTTGGGGCTGTTTTAAAGTGTGGCCACAGAGCAGTTCTGTCTGAGTGGGATTACTTCCCATTGTCTCTTCACCTAACTGTTGCACTCTCCATTTGCCACCACCATTTAAACTTTGAACAGTACAATGGCAGTAATGCAGCTGGGCCAGCAGTCTGGCAGCAGAGAGTTTTCCAAGGCACATCTGTCAGTTTCCCTGTGCACCCCAGATTCTCTGGAAAGTCCCTGTTTAGCAGGTACAATAGCAGACAAGATTTTCACTAGTAAATGCTTGTCCAAGGCAATTTAATAATTTCTTATTCTGTCTATACATGAGGGGGCAGTGTGACACCATAAAGCAAACAAGCTATTAAATTAGTTTATTTTTATTGGTGTATAGTAATTTCTAGGTGAGATCTCTAGAGTATTCAGGTAAACCCCTTACAGTGTCAGGTTTTCCAGTGTGGACACCAGTGTAAGACACACTGTCACTCACCACATAAGTCTTGTGGTTGAGTATAGTCAGATGAGCAGGCAGTGACTGCAGTGCCTTTTATTTTGTGTTCACATTTCATTCTTTTAAAACTAGGAGCTTGGTTCTTGTCTCCACCTGAGGAGCTGTCGGTTGCTTGCAGTTGCAGCATCTGTCGGGCCGACGTCTTCAGTGTTGTATTTCATGGCTTCATTGAAGGCTGTGAGGCACTTGTGCTGGAGGGGCTTTTAACCTCAGGTCTTGGTTGCCAGGGAAGGTCCGTGATAGCTCACTGCAGTGTGACCTGCCTCTCTTTATGGCACACATATTACTTTGTCCAAAGGAAAACAAATTGCCAAACAAAGAAGCAGCACATTTTAATTAATGTTATTATACCTGATATATGAATGACATTGTAGATAAATCAAAGTGGTAATGTTCTGGTTTTCAGAAATGGAAGAGAAAATTATTAAGAGGGGTGGAAGGTATTAAATAAATTGATGAAATCTATAAAGCATTAAATAAGGAAATTATGAAGAATGTAAATAAGAATCTAGACAGGTAATTGCATAAGCACAGGCTATTTTTAAATGTATAAAAAAGTTTGCAAATGGATGCTTCTGTTTGTGTAGTTGGAAATAAAGATCAAGTCCAGTGTTTTAGCATAAGGATAATCCTTTGTGAACTTGAAGGGTACTTGATGCTTTAATACTGCATCCTGGCCACCATCCTTTGGGATGAAGGGCTGTGATTTGTCTACCCCATGAGAAAAACTATTGTACTTGTTTTCTTTCCAAAAAAAATCTTACTTGAAATACAACAATTCAGTAGTGTTTCAATTTTAGTGAGGTGCTTTATCCTGAAATTTTACGTTAATCTTCTCTGATGTCAAATTCAGAGGGCTGGGTTTTGGCTCTGGCCCATCACTAATGAACCCCAAATCTAATGTGGCTGGATTCTGGTTTGCTGCAGCAGTGGACAGGTCTCACTAATGGATACCCACTGTCATGCTTCTTACCCAATGACAGATTTTTCGGACCTCACCCGATACCACATTGACTGAGCCCATGTGCCTGTCAGCATCACCCCCAAATGCGCCACCACGACAGTCCAAGAGACAAGGGCAGAGGACGAAGAGACCAGTGGCCGTGTACAATCTTTGTCTGGAGCTGGAGGAGGGTAAGATGCTGATTGGGTTTTCTGCTTGGTGCCATGTTGACAGTCACATGCCCTCTGGGAAGTGTGCGGTGCTTCAGTCTCTGTTCTAATTTCTTTCTCTCCTAAGACTGTAATGTTTTAGATTAACAGGGAGGGTGACGCTTTCTGGTCAGGGAGAAAAATGCAAGTTTCTGTTTTATGTTTGTTTTTGTTATGCACAGTTCTTTTTTTATTTTGAAGACAGCTTAAATTTCTTTTTTGGGAGACTTGTGTGACCTCCTGTGAGGTTACATAACCCAGAGACAAATGGAACGAACATTAAAGCAGATCTTTGGTGTGAGGACCTGGTGGAACCAATCCACTGCTAATGTGTCTGGGTTAAAGCCACCGTCACCATTGCTGTGGGGTTTTGGGCATCTGCACTGTACTGAGCCCGGTGGACGGAAGTTCTCTTAGTTATGTCAAAAGCCTGGAGTGGCAGATTGATCTGCCTTTGAAGTTCGGCTGCATGATTAATAATAGCTTCTTCTACTTTTTGTGAGATTACTTCTCTTTTGTCAATTAATTGTTGAGAGAAATTAGGATTTACATCTCTCTCGAGAATATTAAACAGAGACTTAAATTCTTTTATCCAGAGCTTAAAATAAGTTGTTAGCCAGTTAGCATCTCCTAGAAACTTTTGAAAATAATATGAATTAAGTAAACTCTCTCTTTTTCTTTTCAGACTCTTTATTTGTTTTTTTTTATTGGATATATTACATACTTTCAATGTTATCTCCTCTCCCACTCGCCCCCAAAATTCCTTATCCCATACCCATTCCTCCTATTTTTATGAGGGTGTGCTCCCAACAACCTCCCAGTCCCATCTCCCTGCTCTCAAATTCCCCAACACTAGGGAATCCAAACTTTCGGGGACCATGCATGGCCCTCCACTTCCACTGATGTCTGACAAGGCCACCCTAAGCTACCTATACAGGTGGAGACATGAGTCTCTCCCTTTGTGCTCTCAGGCTAGAGATTTAGACTTTGGGATCTCTGGTTGAAACTTTTGATACTCCTTCTAGAAAGGACCAAAGCACCCACACTTTGGTCTTCCTTCTTCTTCTTGAGTTTCATGTGGTCTATGCATTGTGTCTTAGGTATTGTGAGTTTTTGGGCTAATATCCACTTATCAGTCAGTGCATACCATGTGTGTTCTTTTGAGATTGGGTCACCTCACTCAGGATGATATTTTCCAGCTCCATCCATTTGCCTAAGAATTTCATGAACTCGTTGTTTTTAATACCTGAGTAGTACTCCATTGTATAAATGTACCACATTTTCTGCATCCATTCTTCTGTAGAAGGACATCTGGGTTCTTTCCAACTTCTGGCTATTATAAATAAGGCTGCTATGAACATAGTGCAGCATGTGTCCCTGTTGTATGTTGAAACATCTTTTGGATATATGCCCAGGAGTGGTATAGTTGGGTCCTCAGGTAACACTATGTTCAATTTTCTGAGATACCGCCAGACTGCTTTCCACAGTGGTTATACCAGTTTACAATCCCACCAACAATGGAGGAGTGTTCCTCTTTCTCCACATCCTCGCCAACATCTGCTGTCACCTGTGTTTTGAGCTTAGCCATTCTGACTGGTGTGAGGTGGAATCTCAGTGTTGTTTTCATTTGCATTTCCCTGATGACTAGGGATGCTGAACACTTCTTTAGGTGCTTCTCAACCATTCAAGCTTCCTCAGTTGAGAATTCTTTGTTCAGCTCTGTGCTCCATTTTTTAATAGAGTTCTTTGATTGTCTAGAGTCTAATTTCTTCAGTTCTTTGTATACCTTGGATATTAGCCCTTTATCAGATGTAGGGTTGGTGAAGCTCTTTTCCCAATCTGTTGGTTGCCTCTTTGTCCTATTGACTGTGTCCTTTGCTTTACAGAAGCTTTGCAGTTTTATGAGGTCCCATTTGTCAATTCTTGTTCTTAGAGCACAAGTCATTGGTGTTCTGTTCAGGAATTTTTCTCCTGTGCCCATGTGGTCGAGGCTTTTCCCCAATTTCTCTTCTATTAGTTTCAGTGTAGCTGGTTTTATGTGGAGGTCCTTGATCCACTTGGAATTTAGCTTTGTACAAGGAGATAAGTATGGATCAATTTGCATTCTTCTACATGCTGACCTCCAGTTGGACCAGCACCATTTGTTGAAAATGCTGTCTTTTTTCCACTGGATGGTTTTAGCTCCTTTGTCAAAGATCAAGTGACCTTAGGTATGGGGGTTCATTTCTGGGTCTTCTATTCGATTCCATTGATCCTCCTGCCTGTCTCTGTTCCAATACCATGCAGTTTTTATCACTATTGCTTTGTAGTACAGCTTGAAATCAGGAATGGTGATTCCTCCAGAAGTCCTTTTATTGCTGAGAGTAGTTTTCGCAATCCTGGTTTTTTTGTTATTCCAAATGAATTTTAAGATTGCTTTTTCTATGTCTGTGAAGAATTGAGTGGGAATTTTGATGAGGATTGCATTACATCTGTAGATGGCTTTTGGTAAAATAGCCATTTTTATTATATTAATCCTTCCAATCCATGAGCATGGGAGATCTTTCCATCTTCTGAGATCTGTTTCGATTTCTTTCTTCAGGGGCTTGAAGTTCTTGTCATACAGGTCTTTTACTTGCTTGGTTAGATTCACGCCAAGGTATTTTACATTATCTATGACTATTGTGAAGGGTGTCATTTCCCTAATTTCTTTCTCAGCCAGTTTATCTTTTGAGTAAAGGAAGGCTACTGATTTGCTTGAGTTAATTTTATATCCAGCCACTTTGCTAAAGTTGTTTATCAGATTTAGGAGTTCTCTGGTGGAAGTTTTGGGGTCACTTAAATATACTATCATATCATCTGCAGATAGTGAGATTTTGACTTCTTCCTTTCCAATTTGTATCCCTTTGACCTCCTTGTGTTGCCTAATTGCTCTGGCTAGGACTTCCAGTACTATATTGAATAGGTAGGGGGAGAGTGGGCAGCCTTGTTTAGTCCCTGATTTTAGTGGGATTTCTTCAAGTTTCTCTCCATTTAGTTTGATGTTGGCTACTGGTTTGCTGTATATTGCTTTTACTATGTTTAGGTATGGACCTTGAATTCCTGATCTTTCCAAGACTTTTATCATAAAGGGGTGTTGAATTTTGTCAAATGCTTTCTCAGCATCTAGTGAGATGATCATGTGGTTTTTTCTTTGAGTTTGTTTATATAATGGATTACATTGATGGATTTCCATATATTGAACCAACCCTTCATTCCTGGGATAAAGCCTACTTGAACGTGATGGATAATTGTTTTGATGTGTTCTTGGATTCGGTTCGCTAGAATTTTATTGAGTATTTTTGCATCGATGTTCATAAGGGAGATTGGTCTGAAGTTCTCTTTCTTTGTTGGGTCTTTATATGTGGTTTAGGTATGAGCGTAATTGTGACTTCATAGAATGAATTGGGTAGTGTACCTTCTGTTTCTATTTTGTGGAATAGTTTGAGGAGAATTGGTATTAGGTCTTCCTTGAAGGTCTGATAGAATTCTGAACTAAAACTGTCTGGTCCCGGATGTTTTTTTATGGGGAGACTTTTAATGACTCCTTCTATTTCTTTTGGGGTTATGGGACTGTTTAGATGGTTTAACTAATCCTGATTTAACATTGGTAACTGGTATTTTTCTAGAAAATTGTCCACTTCATCCAGATTTTCCAATTTTGTTGAGTATAGGCTTTTGTAGATCTGATGATTTCTTTGAATTTCCCCAGTTTCTGTTGTTATGTCACCCTTTCACTTCTGATTTTATTAATTTGGATACTGTCTCTCTGTCCTCTGATTAGTCTGGCTAGGGTTTATCTATCTTATTGATTTTCTCAAAGAACCAGCTCCTGGTTTTATTAATTCTTTGTATAGTTCTTTTTGTTTCTATTTGGTTGATTTCAGCCCTGAGTTTGATTATTTCCTGCCGTCTACTTCTCTTGGGTGTATCAGATTCTTTTTGTTCTAGGGCTTTCAGGTGCCTTGTCAAGCTGCTAGTGTAAACTCCCTCCAGTTTTTTTTTTTTTTTTTTTTTTTTTTTTGTATGCACTTAGAGCTATGAATTTTCTTGTCAGCACTGCTTTCATTGTATCCCATAGGTTTTGGTATGATGTGTCATCATTTTCATTAAATTCTAAAACGTGTTTAATTTCTTTCTTTATTTCTTCCCTGACCAGATTATCAATGAGTAGGGTGTTGTTCAGTTTCCATGTGAATGTGGGCTTTCCATTGTCTTTGCCATTATTGAAGACCAGCCTTAGACCATGGTGATCTGATAGGATGCAAGGGATTATTTCAATTTTTTTTTTAATCTGTTGAGGCCTGTTTTGTGCCCGGTTATATGGTCTATTTTGGAGAAGGTACCATGAGGTGCTGAGAAAAAGGTATATTCTTTTGTTTTAGGATGAAAATGTTCTATAGATATCTGTTAAGTCCATTTGGTTCATAACTTCTGTTAGTTTCACTGTATCTCTGTTTAGTTTCTGTTTCCATGATTTATCCATTGCTGAGAGTGGGGTGTTGAAGTCTCCCAATATTATTGTGTGAGGTGCAATGTGTGTTTTGAGCTTTAGTAAGGTTTCTTTTATGAAAGTGGGTGCTCTTGCATTCGGTGCATAGATATTCAGAATTGAGAGTTCATGTTGGTTGACTTTTCCTTTGACAAGTATGAAATGACCTTCCTTTCCTTTTTGATAGCTTTAAGTTGAAATTCCATTTTATTGGATATTAGAACGGCTACTCCCGCTTGTTTCTTTGGGCCATTTGCTTGAAAAATTGTTTTCCAACCTTTTAGTCTAAGGTAGTGTCTGTCTTTGTGGCTGAAGTGGGTTTTCTGTATGCAGCAAAAAGCTGGGTCCTGTTTGTATATCCAGTCCGTTAGCCTATGACTTTTTATTGAGGAATTGAGTCCACTGATGTTAAGAGATATTAAGGAGAGGGTGTTGTTGCTTCCTGTCATTTTTGCTAATAGTGGAAGCATTGTTTATGTGGCTATCTTCTTTTGGGTTTGTTGGAAGGGGATTATTTTCTTGCTCTTTCTAGGGTATAGTTGCCCTCTTCATATTAGAGCTTTCCTGCTATTATCCTTTGTAGTGCTGGGTTTGTGGAAAGATACTGTGTAAATTTGGTTTTGTTGTGGAATATCTTGGTTTCTCCATCTATGGTAATTGAGAGTTTTGCTGGGTAAAGTAGCTTGGGCTGGCATTTATGTTCTCTTAGGGTTTGTATAACATCTGTCCAGGATCTTCTGGCTTTTACAGTATCTGGTGAGAAGTCTGGTGTAATTCTTATAGGTCTGCCTTTATATGTTACTTGGCCTTTTTCCCTTACTGCTTTTAAAATTCTTTCTTTGTTTTGTGCATTTTGTGTTTTGACTATTATGTGACCGGAGCTATTTCTTTTCTGATCTAGTCTATTTGGCATTCTGTAGGTTTCTTGTATGATTATGGGATTATGGTTATTCTCATTCCTTAGGTTAGGGAAGTTTTCTTCTATAATTTTGTTGAAGATATTTATTGGCCCTTTAAGTTGGGAATCTTCACTCTCTTCTATACTTATTATCCTTAGGTTTTGTCTTCTCATTGTTTCCTGGATTTCCTGGATGTTTTGTGTTAAGAACTTTGAGCATTTTGTGGGTTTTTTGACAGTTGTGTCAATATTTTCTATGGTGTCTTCTGTACCTTAGATTCTTTCTTCTATCTCTTGTATTTTGTTGGTGATGCTTGTATCTATGACTTCTGATTTCTTTCTTAGGTTTTCTATCTCCAGGGTAGTTGCCCTTTGTGATTTCTTTATTGTTTCTACTCCCATTTTTATGTCCTGGATGGTTTTGTTCAATTCCTTCTCCTGTTTGTTGTTTGTGTTTTCTTGTAATTCTTTAAGGGATTTTTGTGTTTCCTCTTTAAATGCTTCTACCTGTTTACCTGTGTTCTCATATTTTTTGAGAATGTTGTTTATGTCCTTCTTAAAGTCCTCTATCATCATCATTCGAAGTGATTTTAGATCTGGTTTTTGCTTTCCTGTTGATATGGGGAGTTCAGCACTTTCTAACATGGGAGAACTAGGTTCTGATGATGGCAAGAGCCTTGGGTTGCTGGTGCTTGTATTCTTGCGTTTGCCTTTCGCCATCTGGATCTCCTTTGTGCTACTTGTGCTGTCTCTGACTGGGGCCTGTCTTTCCTATTATCTAGGTTGTGTCAGAACTGTTTGGGATGGGTTTTGCTGCTGGGGTTAGAGCTGAGGCTCAAGATTTCTCGGTGCTCAGGTGGAGACCTGAAGGAACCTGTGCTCCAGGCCAGGAGTGAATTCCTGGGTTCCAGTGGGTCCCAGTTACTCCCTGTTTGGGGCAGGTCTTGCCGCCTCCTTCCCTAGGATACTGCTCAGGTTAGAGCTCCTGGGCGCCCCGCTTCCTCTGGATTCTGTGAAATTGGGTGCAGAGCTGATTCCTGGGATCTGCTGAGCGGGCCCAGACCGGAAAGAACCTGCGCTCTGGGCCAGGAGTGAATTCGTGGGTCCCAGTGTGTCCCAGTTACTTCCTGTTTGGGGCGGGTGTTGCTGTCACTTTACCTGAGAAGCTGCCTGAGTTAAATCTCCCGGGAGGCCCTCTTCCTCTGGGTTTTGTGAAGTTGAGTACAGAGCTGCCGCCTGAGATCTGCTCTGTGCTCGGGCCCAGACCGGAAGTCCAAGTCCTTAAATCTTTGTAATCTTTTTTAATACGTGAGGTTGTATTGATTGGGAGCAAATTACAATACCTACATCATAAACACAAAGAAAAGTATCTATTGGTTCATTCAAGGAGCTGATGACTGACTTCAACTGACTGTAGGTATATTCCGAAAGATCCAGAATGCCCCAGTTCATAAGACTGGGGGCATGGGCTCTTCTTAGTTCTTTTTGAATTGCTCCATGTGCACATATGACAGAAATATAGCTAGATTGTATTTTCCTGGAGAAATGCATGTATCATTTTCTACAGAGAGAGAGAGAGAGAGAGAGAGAGAGAGAGAGAGAGAGAGAGAGAATGAATGTGAGTTCAAGGTCTGTCATTCTGTAACCTATCTTTTGAGGAGTCTTTTCTTGAATTTGGAACTCAAGGATTGGTGGCCTTAAACTCTGTGGTGCTCCCCATGTCTGTGCTGGTGTCTTCAGTTCTAGGATCACTGCTGGTGTCTTCAGTTCTAGGATCACTGGCCTGTATGCCAGGCTCAGCTTTTCATGTCAGTTGTGGGGATCCACATTCCAGTCTTCAGCTTATGCAGCAGGAACTTTATGGATGAGGCCGTCTCCCCAGCTTCCAGAAGTTCTCTGTAGACCTGCTTTCCACTGTGATCCCAACTGTGTTTACCCCCACCCTTTGTCTCACTTTCATTCTTTGTCAACAGAGTTGCTAATAAGGAGTAAAACTGACTGGTTTGAGTTTCACCTTCTCCTGTGTCTCACCTGTCCTGGTAGAAGTGTTAATAAACAGTGAAACAAGCAAATGTCAGAAGGTAGGAGGAGAAGAAATAACATGTCACAGAGAGCTACCCAATGGCCTTCAGGGAAAACAGAACTGGCTGTTCCATAGTGGAGGTGATCAGAGTCAGGCATTTGTCTGAAAATATATCTACATTCTACTATTCTTAGGGATAAAATTTTATCTTAACAAGTCTACAGAGGTGCTACCTCTGTGCTAAGCTTCTAAATGATTATTAATGACTGAGGAATGTCTGTTAGCAGTATTCACATCTTTGATGGAAAACTCAAGGTGCCACATAGAATATGTTGCTCCTAAGTTTTAGGTAATATATTTCTTCCTCAGTGCCAGGCAAATACTCTGCCAAGGAACCACAATCACTACTGATGTTAGACTTCTTAAATGTTACTTCATTTTTCTGTCTTATGTTTACTTTCATGATGTTTAATTACATGCTATTTTATTTTATTTTTTTACTTTATGCCTTTGTTATTTCTTTTTGGCAACAACCTTGACTTTTCTCTTTCTCTATTTATTCATTTGAGATAATTTTTTTTTCATAAAATATATTCTCATTATGGTTTTTCTTCCCCCCAACTCCTCCCAGATCCCACCCATTTCCCACTCACCCAGGCCTCTTTAGAAAATTACTAATGTAAGACAAGATGAAATAACTCACTTGTTTATCCTTGCTGCCAGAACTGAGAGTGCCTTCTAAACCATCTAGTTTTCAACTTCATGAAGGTTCAACACCAGTTAACAATATTCTTTAGCATTATCACAGTGGTCCCTTCCTGTGTTTTAGCTGACTTTGCTTAAAATGTAGTATGAGTCTGCTAGAATATTTTAATGTGACAATGTCTATGTTCTCCTTGCCTCATAGAATAAGGTAAATTTGACGTCATAAAATCTAGAATAAATAGTTTTTGTTTAAATGGTAGATAGGTTTTTTTTTTTTCTTTCAGGATTTGAGGGGAAGATTTGAATGAGCGAGATTACTTGTGCTTTAGTCATAGGCTTGGTATCTGAGTGAAGATCCTTTGGTACATTTGTCTGTGTTGAGCCAGCGAGTCAGTGTTGAAGAATGCTTAGCTGGGTTGGATTTAGCATCCATGTGAAGGTCACTATGAGAAGTCAGCAGACCTGCATGGGGTGATGCCTTAGACAGTGTCTTAGTGTTTTAATGCTGTGAACAGACAGCACAACCAAGGCAACTCTTATAAGGACAACATTTAATTGGGGCTGGCTTACAGGTTCAGAGGTTTAGTCCATTATCATCAAGGGAGGAACATGGCAGCATGCAGGCAGGCATGGTACAGGAGTAGCTGAGAGTTCTACATCTTCATCTGAAGGCTGCTAGCAGATTACTGGCTTTCAGGCAGCTAGGATGAGGGTCTTAAAGCCCACACCCACAGTGACACACCTACTCCAACAGGGCCATACCTCCTAATAGTGCCACTCCCTGAGCTGAGCATATGTAAACCATCACAGACAGTCCCCAAAGCATAGAACCCCACCTTGAAGCAACACCACCTTCTTCAGTCTGACATGGTTTGGATGTCACTTCCAGGTTGAAAATTGATCACACTGTGCATAGCACAGTTGAGCTTGGTTATAGAGTGATTTTGATATAAGTAATAAAAAGCAATTGAAAACAATTTTTTGTTGTATATGATTAAATGACATTCAATTTATTTGAAAAGGAACTTAAAATTCTAGTTATTTCCTTAAAGCTTGTTACTATTGTGAGTGGAAGCGAGAATAGTATCTAGTTCTCTTAACTAAAACAGCTATTCAGTGTTACGAAGTGCTCGCCTTTTATAGGGCTACACACTGCTCATTTTCCTACAGCCTTTAGTAATCCCTTGAACATGAAAGGCTTGTCAGTTTGCCTGCGTCTGTTACAGAGTAGCAAAATCTGAGGTGGGTTTCTCAGCGCTTTTCTTCCTCTCATTGTCCTGTTTCTTGGTTTTGTTTCCTCAGAACTAGTACTGTGGTAACCGAAGCAGCTAAGGCTGTGACAGGCGGTTCCGGTTCTGCTGTTCCTGTGTTATAAGGAGGGACTGCTGTGTTCTCTGTAGCCACTGTGTTCTCTGTAGTTCCTTTTAACATGGAGGGAAGTTTGTGAGCCTGCTTGAGATGAAAGTGACCTCTCTTGTGTTCCTTTCAAGGCGGGGGAATAAAGAAGTAATGATTTGAAGAACAAGGAGAGAGGGCTACCATCTGAGTTTTGACTGAGTTCCTCCTTCATACCAGGTCTCATTTTAAAGAGAACTAGACATTTATGGGGCTAGTTGTTATATGCATCTTCCTGAATATAATTAGATATTCTGTGCTTGTCTTCTGTGCATGATATAGCAGTTTACTTCTTTAGGCAAGTTAAAAATATGATTTAGAATCATCTGAAAGCCAATTGGCAGGATATAACATTCTCTTCTGTTGGTCAATTGGCAGGATATAACATTCTCTGCTGTTGCTCTGTCTTGGGTATCCTCAGGTTGGCACTTTTAACATTTGGATGGCAAACGTGTTAACTGCAGCACATTTTGTTGAACGTGTGTTATTGTAGTCCTGCAGTGTGGTGGAAAGTGTGAAGGGGAAGCAGAGACAGAGAAGCAGAGGGGAGTGAGCATATGCTGTAGAGGGAGAGGCAGATAGAGGAGACGCCTGGTGCTTTCTTCTTGTGCTTTGAGGGAATGCATCCTTATCTGGATCAACCTCTTGACTGCAGAGCAGGACAGAAGGGTCACTCAGAGGTCGTTTCAGCCACCATTCAGTGCCATGTGTCAGCAATGGACACTAAAAATGGTAATGGATCTGAATTTAGCCAACCAAGGTAGATTGAGAGAATCGATCTTGAGTCCGAGGCATGAGCAAGAAAAGAGAAGATGAGGAAGTGGTCTGCTAAATGTAGATTTTTCAGGGTAAACTCAGAGTCTTAAGTATGATAGGGAAGTATTCTGTGATAAATTATAAAATTGTGAACCTTATTAACTGTTGAGGTTTTGTCCTTCATTCGTGGCTTTTATGGCAGTGGATGCTGAATTGGAATTAATGTCACACTCCTCACAAAACCTTCTATGAAAGTTGTCATGTGCACTGCTCGTAGGCTCAAGCTGATGCATTACTCATAGTCAGGGTCTATCTGCCGCTGAAGGAGATGGAGGCAGTCGCTGGTTCTGTGCTTGGCAAACCCAACTGTTCCTTCTAAATAGTGCTCCTACGGCCAAGACAATTCCAGTTCAGAAGAGTGAGAGGGATATTAAGTGGTTGTCAGCGAAGGAGGGGAATTGTGATCTGGAAAGACCATGGAAAGAGAAGTATTAAATGCCAAAGTGTTACGTCTTAATAGAGAAAAAATAGTCCTCAAACTCACAGACGAGGTGAAACTCACCTTTTCTGGATGCATTTTAAAGATTTAATTAAAATATAACTGTACCATTTCCTCATTTAAACCTTTTCTGTACCCTTCCCCCTCCACAAACTCAGGAGACCTCCCACTTCTAAGCATTGCTGTTATATACACATACATGAATAAGTATGTAAACATGACCTGCTGAGTCCATGCAGTCTTGCTTGCATGTGTGTTTCTAAGGACAAACACATGGTAGTAAGTAGATAAGCAGTCAGGGGTCAAGTCCTTGGGAAAGACTCATTCTTATTTCTCAGCAATTGTTTGTTAATCATCTATAGCTTTTCATGTAGGGGTGAGATTTCTCCCATGTATATTGGCATGTCAGCTGGTGCTGAAATTGTCCAGAACTCTTAACTCTCTCTTTTATAACTTGTCCACCATGATCAATAGGCTCAACCCAGTGCAGGGAGGCCACTACTGCACAAAGATGTCAGGGATACTTGATTGATCCCTGTGTCTCCCAAGAGAATATCCGTCTAAAGCCCGTTTCTACGATGTGCTTTTGACAGGGAGTTGTGGCAGGGTGACAAGAGTCTTCCCCAGAATGTTAGGAGAGTACTTCCAACAGTTTGAGAAGTAGAAGCACCCGAAAACCATGGTTGGCAGGCATCATCACTTTTATCCTGCGTCTGTTGACTTTCCTTGTGGACATTTCTGATCAGCTTCAGAGACTCTAAGCTACCCATGTGGGACCAGGCCTCCATCTTGGGGTTGGAAATGGTTCTTCTCGCCATTTTTGTAAAATTGTTCAAACTGACATTGCAGCAGTGGGCTCTGGGTACTGACTTCCCGAGTGGGGGCTTTTACCACCCCTCAGAGCATACCTTGGTTCTTCGGTGTAGAATTATTATGTTGTAACGCTGAGTCTGAGACTGGGCCCAAAATATGGCAGTCCACATAGACCGATGACTTCGTAACTCATTTTTACAGTGATAGGATCGATGAGTTAGGAAAGGCAGCTAGAAGCTCCTGGGCTGGAATTGAATTGTGGCGTGTGATACATCATGCATGCAACCGCCTCTGTGTGGGCGGTTCCTCCAAAGCCTGCTGTGAGCTCAGCCCGCTAATACGAGTGACAAAGCAAAAGGCAACTTCTCCAACTTCCTGTGTAGCCTCGACTGTGCCTCTGTGTGGGATGAACAGTGTCCCTTTTCTTGGGAGAACAACAACAAAAAAAAGAGGGTATTTAATACCTTTAAAAACCACGTAGCCACACTGGGGTGAAAGTGAGGCTGTGGCAGGTAACCAACCATATAGAAGAAAGTCTCCCCGTGAGCGAGCTCTTTCTTCACTTTCTAATAGCTTTTATTTTAATTTCTAGTTCTGAATTCAAGCAGCTGCCACTCTCTTCTTAGGCCTCTTAGAGTCTTGCAGCGTAGGAGGTAGTCGAGCTGTCTAAGAAACAGCTTTTCAAACCAACCGCAGGATTGTTTATCCTGAATGAAATAGAATTTTTGAGGCTGTCAAGAGTGACTGATTTGAAGTGTTTTCTTTGAGAGAGAAAGACGAGCAGATATCTTAAAGGGGAAGGTATTATGCCAATGTGGCCAATTCCGAATTATTTACATTGCTAAGACATCCCATAAGGACCCAGAAGAAGCCTGGCAGAGCAGAAGGCTGTGCTTGCAACTAAGGCAGCCCAGCGACCCATACTGCTGCCTCATATCCCCCCCCCCCCCCTGCTGTTAAGGAAAAGAGGAGTGTGGGGTTTGGCTTTAAGCTGTGGTGCCATGGCTGGGCCTTGACTCCCTTCTGTGAGCCTGTTTGTAGGGGAGTACAGTGTCACCTTTGGATGTTAAATTTTTTTTTTTCTTTGAGCCTGTTCAAATGAAGATTTTTGTTGCATTTTGGGTCTATGAATATTTTCTAGGCTGCACATTTGGGTCTATGAATATTTTCTAGGCTGCACAGGGCTTTTTATTTGTGAAATGTAATTGTTATCATGATTTTATTTTTCTCTTTGGTTCATAATAGGAACCATAGTTATTTGACTTTATTTATTATCTTCTTTTATAAAACCCAAGATTTTTATATACTCTTTTCTTAAACATGTTAATAGTTTATGGAGAACTATGCCACAGAGTTGAGGAATAATGCTGTAATGGTTAATTATCATACTGCTCGACAGATGATGCTTTTCCCAATATTTTCTAAGGTTAGGGATGCCTCACAACGAACTGCAGTAGTTTGTATCTCTCTGAAATAAAGGAATTGGGACACAGAGGTGAGTAGCTCTTTTAGAGCCCACAGCTGTTGTCGACAGTCTGGCTCTCGGACTTCATTACTGTGTGACATGCTGAACAGTAGCACAGGCAGAGCCTCACAGTAACTATAAAAATCTTTATACCCCATCCTCACCCAACAGTGAATGAATGAATGAATAGGAAACTGGAAGAGACACTCCTTTAAAAGAAACATTGTTTAAATACACAACAATCATAGAAATCTAGCAATGTAATCAGCTCTGACAATGGTTATCTCAAGGGCTTGAGAATCTGGTAATTGTGTTTTTATTGTTTTTTTATAGTAATCACTTGTTATAACACATGACGTATACATGTGTATACAAAACAACATGCAAACAGTTATGCAAATAGATGTCTCAGCTTTCCTTTCCATTTCATGTTTTCTGTGCTGAGTATCAGCCTAAGATTTTGAAGTAGGAGGACCAGAAAGCCTAGCCTTGGAGTGATGGTGGGGTGTCCCTGTCGGTGTGCTCAGCTCTCTAGCCCTGGAGTGATGGTGGGGTGTCCCTGTCGGTGTGCTCAGCTCTCTAGCCCTGGAGTGATGGTGGGGTGTCCCTGTTAGTGTGCTCAGCTCTCTAGCCCTGCAGTGATGGTGGGATGTCCCTGTCGGTGTGGTGAGCTCTCTCTGTTCAGTGTTTTTCTTATTGCCAGGCCACACTGTACCCTCCTTCTTCCCTCTTGCCCTTCACCACTGTTCACATTGCTCCTGTATTTTGGTTCTGTGACTGGAGATACTTGGGTAGCAGAGAGTTTTTGTTGATTGGTAGACTTAAGTTTGTGTTTAAATGAACCTGGAGTCCCTGGCCTCCCCTTGATGCCTTTTATGGCCTCAGCAAATTCATGCTGACATGGTTTTTGTGAAACACAGTTAAGTTCCAGTGTGTAGTGGCTGCTCAGGAATTTTAGATTCGGTTTTATTTGTGGCCTAATACATGAAATACATCCATTGGTGTGCTTTCAAAGAAAATGTGATTTGGTCTTTTGAATGATTTTTATCTATCATAGTGCTTAGGACTGTTGATGGCTAACTCCTTTGTTTGGTAATTGCTGGTAATTAACATTTGGTATGACAGAAAAAGCGAGGATCAGAGAACAGGTGCATGGCTGGAAGTCTTAGCAGCTTTACCGTTACACCTGTGGTTCTCAACTCGAGGGTCATGACCACTTCGGGGATTGAATATCAAATCTGTATAGAAGATACTTACATCGCCGTTCATAAGAGTAGCAAAGTTACAGTTGTGAAATAGCAATGAAATAATTTTATGGTTGGGTGGAGGTCGAGGTATTAAAGGGTCATGGCATTAGGAAAGTTTAAACCATTGGTCTGTACTGTCTCAGTGGGCCTAAAGTTTGTGTTCTATGCACAGTGCTCTCAATTTCCTGAAGTGTCAAAGTGCTAGGTATCATGGGAGTCCATGTGAGGTTTCACTGTTTCCCTTTGGTTTCTAAGGATAATGATTCATGGCTGTTGCATGGTTTTACTTGTTGGTGAAGGTAGAAATCTCACTCTCCTCAAAAAATGCTGAGGATTGTAATCATGATAAGAAATACTCCACTTTGCAGGCTAGACAGTTTGGGGTGACTTCTGTTGACTGGACTGGCCTTTCTTCTACTTGAATTGCTGCAGACTTCCATTGACCTTTGCAAGTGGGAGAGATGGGGCCTTGAGCTGTAACCCAATGCCTGCTAACTTCTGATAATGGGGTCCATTTTGGTCGTTGTTATTTTTTGTTAGTTTGTTTTGTTATGGCTTAATTAGAATACAGCTGATTCCCTCGTCCTCTTTCCCCAGTGTATAAATTTGGCATGTTTTAGCTGCCCAATAGCTTTCTCAGGCAAGTATTGTGATTAACTTTTTCCTTTGTTTTTGAAGTTTTTAAATTTAAAATATTACATCACTTCCCCTCCCTTTCCTCCTACCAGCCCCTCCCATGTCTCCTCCTTTGAGAGTAGAATAAATGCCTTGATTAGTCCACAGCAGTCTGGCACTAATGATCCTTCAGTTTGCGGCTGGGGAGCTGACTCTCCTCTGACTCCTTAGGTTTTGAGGAGAGGTTCAGACCTTTATGTAGTATTGTTTGATATTTTTGGGATTAGAGGGTGAGAGTCCCCTTTCCTAGAGGTGACTTCAGATACAGAAATGGCATTGCCAGTAAGAATGAAGTATCCTCCTAAAGTTGTTGTTGCCAAGCTGTGTGTTACTAAGCTGTAGTAGTTTCCTTTTTGACTTCCCTTATTTCTTGAGAGCAAAACGACATGGAAAGAGCAGTGTCTGGTCTCCTGTGATAAGGTGTCATTACGTGAAGTTGCAGTGTCACTAAGAAAGAGGGACTGGGGTTGGGAGGGGCTGGAAGAACCTGGGGCCTTGCACATGCTAAGCCTGTGCTGGGCTGTGCATCCACAGCTCGTACCCCACTTCTGACTCTGGACTCCTTGGGTGCCTATGTCAGATCCTTCTGCTTTAGCCTGAGAGTATCTGAGAGTACAGGTGTCGGCCATCACATCAGGCTAGGCACACTCCTTCCACTAGGACACTGTCGCTTGGGTCTCACAGTTAGCTCTGTTTCTTTTCTGGGAATCTGTCAGGGTTACTTTCCCCCATACTTCCTCCTTCTAACCTAAGATGTAGAGTTTCCTGAGTAAAGGAGTTTTCTGTCATTGTTCATGAGAAGAAAGACTTTTTGAAGTAAAGTTGGATTCGAGTTTTCTAGGAAGATCATTGGTTCATTCACATTTAATAACGTCTATCGTTAAACTGAATTTTCCAACCAATTTTTAAAAAACGAAGTCTCTACTTAAGGAATGGGATATGTGTTTACATACACTTTTCCAGGAAAGAGAAACTAATTAGTAAGGTAATACAGTTTTTCTGGTGTAGGTGTTTTAGTTTGTTTGATTGTTTAGTTTTTTGAGACATGGTTTCTCTGTGTAGCCCTGGCTGTCTGGGAACTCTCTCTGTAGACCAGGCTGGCCTTGAACTCACAGAGATCCAACTGCCTCTGCCTCCTAAATGGTGGGATTAAAGGCGTGCAACACTACCACCTGGGTGGTGTAGGGCTTGATGGAGGTGTAATAAATACGTGGCCTCAGAGTTCTGAAAGAATAATTTTAATTTCTGTCTTGCTTCTGATGCTTTCCTTGTATAGGTCTTGCGTATTTGCCTCTCTTGACGGCGAGTCATAAAATGCTGCAGTTCTTTGGCCATTTCAGTCTTGTCTGACTAGCATATGGGCGGCTGGAAGAGGAGCACTAGCATTTCCCTGGTTTGTAGGTGTTAATTGGATTTTGGATCTGCTGTACTCCTTCCCAGCCTTGCTGCCTGCAGCCTCTCTGCTGGGTACTGCTCTTTCCTGTGTGCCCTCGTTTCTTGTGGAGGAAGCCATGATACTCTGACAGCCCGATTCTGTGGTGAGCGGTGAGGGAACCTCCTGACTTTGTTGGACAACAGAGGAGTGGGCAGCTTGGCAGAAAACAGTCTTAGTTGATATAGCGTGCGCATGCGTGCAGGTGTGTGCGGGTGTATGTGTGTGTGGGGGCACACATGCGTTCGTGTATTCTTCAGGGTGTCTAAGGGTAACAGACCCATGTCCCTTTCGAAGCAACAGTAAGCTGTAGCAATCCATTCTGGAGTCCCAGTCCTTACTCAGAATTGGAGTTGAAGAATGTTCCACGCTCCACAGAATTCACATTCAGTATTCAGAAACCAGCCAGTAAGTTGATGTGCTCTCAAGACCTGGGCAGGAGAGTAAACTGTGTGTGACTGATCCTTCCACGTCATTTCCTATCCGTCACTAGTACCCGTGGGCTTGTATTGACTGTAGTGAGAAGTGGCCCTGTCTTGCCCCCAGTACTTTACTTTATGTGTCCTCTGTCAGTCCTCAAACTGAGTTGTTGACCCCATGCCGTCTGCCATGCTGGCTAATTGCTCCATACGCACAGGTTTGCCTCTGCAGCCATCTTCACATTTGCTGCTGAGCCTGGCGTATCTGTGTGAGATAGACAGTAGCACTTTGAGCTGGGGAGGGAAAATGTACAGTTTGGCATGTTATAGTTTTTGCCAGTTCATGTAGCAGCACATACTAGTTTTGGTAAAATCTACCAACCCAGATCTTACTTAAATGATCTAGAAGTTATGTCAAGACATGGAAATGAAGTTCTGACAGTCGGGCCCACAGCGCTTTCCAATACCCTCTGTGTGTCCTGGGTAACATTTCAGAGGAAAGGCCACTGTGGTGTGGTAGCTGTTTGTGAGTTACGACTTTGTCAACATATAAGCTCTCAGCTACTGCTTCAATACCATACATGCTTGCCTGCCTGCCTTCTGCCTGCTTCCTGCTGCCTGCCTGCCTGCCTTCTGCCTGCTCCCTGCCTGCCTTCTGCCTGCTTCCTGCTGCCTGCCTGCCTGCCTGCCTGCTGCTGCTGCCTGCCGCCTGCTACCTGCCTGCCTGCTGCCTGCTGCCTGCTGCCTGCTGCCTGCCGCCTGCTACCTGCCTGCCTGCTGCCTGCTGCCTGCCTGCTGTCTGCCTGCCTGCTGCCTGCCTGTTTCCTGCCTGCCTGCTGCCTGCCTGCTGCCTGCCTGCTGCCTGCCTCCCTGCCTGCCTGCCACCTGCTGCCTGCTGCCTGCTGCCTGCTGCCTGCTGCCTGCTGCCTGCTGCCTGCCTGCCTGCTGCCTTGCTCCTCTCCATGATGGCTAGGAACTCAGTCTCTGAAACTGAGCAAGCTCCAATGAAATGCTCTCTTTTATAAGTTCCCTTGGTCGCAGTAATAGGGTAGTATTTAAGACTTCATGGCCTTCCTTCAAAACTATTCTTTGTGATATTAAAGAGAATATTGTCCTTTATTTGCTGCAAGTTGTGTATGTATATCTGTGGTGGGGTGGTGATGCTACAGGGGTGTAAATGTATGAAATGTGACCACCCTGTACCTGATTGCAGAACTTTTTTTCTTGTTCTTGCTACATGGTGGGGTCTGAGTGGAGCATGTCGAAGCCCGCCATTAGAGTTGAGTTTTCCTTCACCCTCCCTTGTCTTTGCTGAGTTCTGCAGACTTGAGAGCCCGAAAGTCTCCTGGATCCAATCTCTGGATCATCTTGCTCCTTGTAATCCCTGCAGTGACATCTTTGCAGCCGCAGGTGGATTCAGATGCCCTAGTGTTGCAGAGTCCTTTTTTCTGCCCCTGCCCCCACACTGCAGCCAAATCCAACTACTCTGCAAACTGCCAAACTCTCAGCTGTCTTCCAGCCCTGAGGTTTCTCTCCCAGAGCTCTGTTCTCTGAGAGTCTGGCAGTAATTTCTCCTTATTTCTGTTGCATGTCTCCCACATGTCTTCCAGCCCTCCCACTGTCAGGTTTTAACACTCGTTATTCCTGAGTCTCAAAGCTCCTTGAGAGAGGCCCATTATGCAAATGCCACCTTTTGCTCTGTTTATTATCAGCTGTCTCCCATGCTAAATGTGAGCACCTTTGGGCTGGGACAGATGTTTTAACTGTAAAGTCTCGTCCATAATGTGCCTGGTGAGTAGTCAGAAGGGCAGGAAATAGGAGATATTTGTGGTCAGGAAGAGAGGCCTTGAGAAAGAGCAACAGCTAGCCAGTCTTGTGAGGAGAATACATTGAAAATTTTAGATCCCCTATTCTCTGCTCATTCTTGGAGGTGACTTTCATGTCCATGATTTTTCTTGTAGCAGAAAGTCTATTGCATTACCTCAAGTCGCTTGATTTTTTTCTGGCAACACACTTTGCTTGTAAAGAGTTACCAAGCTACAGACATGGTTTCCACCCTCAAAACATATATGATGGGAGTTGGGTAGCAGGCTAGACTAGCTTGTGAAACCATTGTGTGGCAGCAGAATGCCAAATTGATACTGCTTTAGTTGAGAGAGGAGAGTGTACAAACATGTGTTGGCAAATGTTTGGTGGAGGTTAGGTTTAAGTTGGGTGTTGCCTGTTGTCTTGGTGACTGTTCAAAATAAAAGTTTGCTAGTATCATTTTTGCTCTTTTTATTCACAAGATTGCTTGTAGATGCCCAGGAAAGGGTAGCTGACACCTGAAGGTGGAGCTTATCTTACTAAAAGAAGTGAGAGACGAAAATGATCAGAGCCTGGCTGGGGCTGGGGCCCTGTGGTAGAGCGCTCACAGGGTTGGGGTTGGGGCAGTGTGGTAGAGAGGTCACATGGTGTGCCCTGGACCTAGGTTCCACTCATAGCAAATGATCAATAAGGTGTCTGGATAAGGTCCTAGTTCTGAATTATAAATTAATCTCACAAGATGTAAAGTTCATGCTTTAGAAATCACTGAATGCACGGGCTTAGACTGAGAACTGGATAACTTAACTACTTGTAAACACAATGATCTGACTCCATCCCAGAACACATAGTGAAAGAAACAATCTAGGCATGCTGGCATATGTTTGAAAGTCCAGGGCAGGGCAGGGCAGGGCAAGCGTAGAATGGTGGATCCCCTGGCTTCCTGGCCTTCCAGCATAGACTATTTGTTGAATTTCAGGCCAGTGGAGGTCTGTCCCAAAGGGGAGAAAGACTCCTGAGAACACCTGTGCTTGGCCTCCGTCTTCCACATACAAATGTTGTGAACAGAAGTTTGGGAAATGGTTATAAGCCTAACAATGTACAAAATGGTTGTGATTCAGGTTTTTTCCTGTATACAGTGATTTTTGCCCAGTAGACAGCCTCATTCCTGAACAGGGATGGGGAGAGGGATGTTGCATGCTGGGAAAGCGGAGCGAGGTGTCTTCATCTGATCAGTCTGCAAACATTCCCATCCACCCATGTTATTCTCACCTGAGGGCTCAGATTGCCACTGTTTGGCAGACAGGAAGACAGTTCTCTTAATAGAATGTGGTTCAGCACGCTGAAAGACAGTTTGTGCTGTCAGTCTGCCTGAGGAAAGGATTAGAGGCAGTGTAAATGAGCTTCTGTAGCTGGTGGTAAGAACACCCCAGGCGTGCTTTTAAAGTAAGACCTCTGCTCTTAGGCTCCTCAGACCTGCTTCTCATCCTCAGCCTCTCCCTGGTGGGAAGGAGCCTGGAGGTGGCTGGTCCCAGACCCTCCACAGCCACTTCTGCTGTGTTAGATGCTGCCTAGGTGTCAATGAATGACCCTGGAGGAATGGCAGTGTAGGTGGCATTGGCCACCTAAAGCCAGGAAACCTGACTGTGTGTATCCCTCTCACTGCCTGCTCTGCACCAGGAGCTGCCAACCTGGGCTCTTGTAAATGAACTCACATTGGTAGCCATTCTGAAGGTCAGTTGTGCTGAGGGCTCTTTGATCTTTGTGGTAGCCAGACCCCTGTCAAGAAGCCAATTAAGGGGTAAGGTGAGGAGTTCTATAGACTCACAGTTTGAAGGGATACACACAGTTCCTCTTGGTGGTGTGAAAAACCAGGTGGTGGGAGCATCTCTTAGGCTCAGGTGGTGGGAGCCCCTCTTAGGTTCAGGTGGTCGGAGCCCCTCTTAGGTTCATTGTATCCCCCATCAGAAAGTAAGGATAGGAAGGGAAGTCAGCCAGACCATAAAACCTCAAGAGCAGGCCCCAGCCATCTGTTTCCTCTCCAGCAAGGCTTCCCCTCTTAAAAGTTCTATAACCTTTCAAGACAGCTTCAAACACACAAACATATTTGCAGGAGAGAAACTATTGCCTCCTCTTTCTGGTCTTGTGTATAGTCCAGGCTAGCTTGGATTCACTGTGTACATAGCCCAGGCTGGATATCTACATGAATTCCTGGCCTCGAGCCTGGAGTGCTGATGCAGTTGACTACCACCATTCCCAGCCAAGTCCCCTCAGCTTTGTAGAGCTCAGGACACAATGCATCCTCATGTGTAGAAGACAAATGGAGTTGAGCTTTCTAAGCACAGGAAGAGGAAGTCCTTTTTTCAGAAGCTGTGTTTGGTTCATTTGCCTCTAAGTTGGCCCTATTGCTGGGACAGTTGCATGTTTGTGCAGAAGAGCTATTGAAAAAGTGACTTGGTGGAAAGAAAAAAATAAGCAATATTCTAGAATATTCTAGAATTTGTGTGGAGGACAGGACTTTGCAAGGAGGTGCAGCCCAGGGAGAGGACCTGCTCAGTCTAGTGTGCCCTACTTTGTCTGCAGGGCTCTAAGGATGGGTACTCATGGAGCTGTTTCCCTCAACTGGCCTTGTTACATGATGCTCCCAGCTTCTATAAACACACTGGAATTCCAGTGTCTCCCCAGGCATCTCTCCCTAGTCCCTTATTTCTGATGCTCACTGCCCTAATCTAGCTTTTCCAGATCTCTTTTCTAAGGCACACTTACTTAGCCTTAGCTCTGAGTCGGGTCAGGAGTCAGTAAGATTGATTTTCTGCACTCACTTTTCAAAAATAATATCCTGAGAACTAGCCTGAGCTACCCTACTCAGGGCCCAGGATTTTTCTCGTGCTTCGTTTTGGGAGGAACTGTACTTTTTCTGAGATGGTTTTCTGAGAGTGAGTTCTCTTCCGATCCCGGCATTTGTGTGCATTCTGGGCCTCAGATTCAGGATGGGAAACTGTGTGGGTTCAGGACACTTGCAGCTTTTGTTGGCTGGGGTTGTGGACCTCCATTTGCTCTTGTGGCAGCGTTGGACAATTTTTATGACCTATCACCAGGAAAATCTAGTTTCCGTAGAACTGCTTCCTCCGCAAGTCACCTGGGGAGTCAATATAAGTTCTCTGGGCAGAAAGGGCTGTGCCCAGTGCCATTCCAGTGATTCTGGGAGAAGCCGGGCGCATCATGTAAGCGAGAAGGGCAGTTGAGGGAAACAGCTGCTTTTGCAAGCTCTTTTCTGCGTTTTTCATTTTCTACACAAGCTGATAAGATGTACAAGGGATGGTAAACGTAGTTTGTAAGATGTATAAATCACGCAGCTCACTTAGGACCCGCATTAGCTGTGGTTTACATTCATCCCTGCACTTACTGCAGGTCCCAGCTCAGGGCTATCCCTTCAGTGTTCACAGGCAAGTGGGAACTCCTTTTTGTCTGGAATATTGATGTTGGGCCATTAGAAATCATATCTATGGTAGCTGCTGATGTCCCTTAATGTCCCTTTTATTATGCATTCAGTGTGAAGGAATGCACAGGTAATTAGAGCAACAGGGACGGGCTCTTCAAGGCTGTCCTGAGCTTGTCGTTGGCTTGGATCTGGGATCTTTGTAGGCCAAGCGTCCATCATGGCTATGAAAAAGGTGCTTGTTTTCAGTTTGGTCTCTTTATTTCTTTTGCTCTTAATGGGGCTTCTTGTGTTTGTTGGCTTTCTGTTACTATAATAAACACCTATTGTAAACCAGCTACACAGAGAGAAGGTTTTAGAGTCTTAAATCATGACTGATTGGTCCCCTTTGTGTTTTAGGCTTGAGGTGGCATCTCAAGCTATGTGGAAGACATAGCTGTTACCTCTTGGCTGCCAAGGAGGCAGGAAGAAGGGGTTGGGGTCCCTTTAAGGACCAAGTAAACATTTCAGAAGGTTGCACTTCTTAAGGTTTCTGCCACTTTTCAGTAGTGCCATTAGCTAAGAACCAGGCTGGTAACTGATGGGTCTTTGGGAACATTTGATATCCACAGTATAACAGCTCTGAGTTTTTGTTTTGTTTTTTCAAATGAAACAAAAAGCAAATCCACAGTGCAAATCTACAAAAGTATCCTCACACTCCCAGGCTGAATTGGAAATGTAATTTTGAAAATAATATAACTGATTGACAAATAATGCCATGTAATTCTTAGAGGAGTTATTCATTCTCCTTGATTTGTTTGAACTGCAATGCCTTTTCCCTCTAGGTGAAAGTCCCAGCCCTCTCAAGGAAGATCCCCCCAGCAGCAGTCAGGACTCGCTGTCCACTCCGTCTCCCACAACTTCAGCTGCCCATGGGCCTCCTGGACCAGATAGAAACCACCTTGTAGCAGATGGAGGGAACTGTGGAGACACTATTGCCACGTAAGTTGCTGCGCTCTGGTGTGGTGGTGAGGGAAGGAAAGCCGTCCACTGTGTGGCCAGCAAGCACTCAAGTCATTAGATCCAAGGACACAAACTAATTGGCCCAAGGGAGGTGGCAAGGCAAAATCTTTGTTGAACATGCCTTTCTGTTTCCTGGCCGGAAGGGTATGGGTGTAGCTTCCAGAGTTCAGGTTGTGGTTGGCCATGAGAAGGAAGCACCCTCCCCCTTCTCAGCAGTGCTCTGCACTTGTTCTGCAGACACAGAAGGGGGAGGGTGCTGCACTCCCATGGGCTGTCTCTGGAGACTGACCTAGAGTGGTGGTTCAGGTAGGTGAGTCTTTGGTTGTTACTAGGTTCACGTTCTGTTTGACTTCATAGCATTTTGCCTAATGGAAACTTGGAAACTGATACCTGACTTTACCTCCTTGTGTAAATCATCAGCTTAGGTCTGCTGGAGCAAATGATACTAATACAAACAGAAAACCTTGAACTTGTTTGATTACATGGGGATTTCTCTTACAGCACTGATGGTACCTGAGGAATCATTGTAGGATGGGGGTGGGAGGGAGACGGGTAGGTGGGGGTTACTTAACCTACAAAGAGCATCTGAGGACTCTGAGGAGACAAAACAGATTTATGAATAATTATAAGACCTTACTTGATTAGTCAATCAAATTACATCCAAAATATATTTATAATTCACCCAGAGAGCATTAAATTTTTTTAAGCTAAGAATTGCTTAAAATAGATTATAGATAATGATGTCATCTGACCCTAACTGGGCATTCTTGGGACTTTAAATGGATTGGAAAACGTTCTTCACATTACTTGGCTTTTTATAGCCTCAGCTGGATTCGTACGAAATCATTATGATCTTATTAAGTATTAAGAGAGGCCGGGAGGAATTTGCCATGCTGAAATTTTGGGGTGACCTTTAGATGTCGAAAAGCTGACATGAAATCACAGTAAAACTCCCAAGTTTGCATATTCATTCTCTAGAGGTGTGTGTGTGTGTGTGTGTGTGTGTGTGTATGAATGTGTGCAGGAGTGTGCATGTACACCCCACCCAAGATTGTTTTAATTTTCTGTGCTGAAGATTATATATTGTGGACTTAAATCATGGGTACTGAAATATGCTTGTCACCTTTAACTGTGTGTCAGCAATAAAAAGTCCCTTTGGTGTTGCTGCGATACCCAGCGTCTAGTCCTGGATGCCTTAGCATTGGAATTAGTCTGTGTACTTTTTAGTGAAGTCCCCCCAGGTTCCTTCAGGAAATGCAAATGCAAGTCAGTGGAGTTAGGTTTGGTACGCCACCGCTCTTCCATCATGGTTCTGCAGTAAAGTGACATTATGAGGCATGGGATAGCCTTTGCTCAACTCACAACACGTTCGGGCCCAACACGAGGAGAGCATGAGATGTTTCCTCATAAATCAAATGAGGACTGAATTCCCCAGCTTCCTATTTATACACATTTGAAAAAGTCATGCGAAGAACTCCAGCCTTGAGAACAGAAACAGGAGGGGCGGAGAACGGTGGAGAGAGCACATAGGGAAGGGCTGTAGTCAAAGTGTGTCCTATGCAGGGTCTTGAGCTGGTTTTCTTCTTCTGCTGTACATAAAATAGATCTGTATGAGGTACTTCCAGTGTGTGTGAAAGGATTTACTTGGGCTGGGGAGATGGCTCAGTTGGTAAAATATTATTTGCTGTGTGTGCAGGAGGTCCTGAGTTCAGTCCCCAGAAGAATTCACATAAAAAATCTAGGTGCTGTGTGCAGACAGGAAGAAGGAAACCCAGGGCTTGCTAGCCAGGCAGCCAGGCTTAATCACCCAGTGCAAGACTCAGAAGACAAGGAGGAACAACACGTGACTCTTGGTTTTTACATGTGTACATGTAGGCATGCATGTATGCATACGCATGTATATATACACACATACACACACATACACTCTGTCTCTCTTATACACACACACACACACACACACACACACACACACACACTTTACTGGTTTCTATCAGCTCAGATTATCTTTGCTTGTAGATGAGTGCTTCTTAAGTGAACACACTTCAGAACCACCTTATACAGGCATTATTTATTGTAAGAAATAATTTTTTATGATGCCCGCTCTCTTGGGCCCCACCCCACAGCTTATGATTCATTGGGCCGGAGGAGGAGCTGGAAAGCTTTTGTTGCCAACAGACTCTAAGGTGACAGTTCACAAGCAGTTACCTGGCTCTCTGGGCCTCTTGCACTGATTCCAGCCTGGGCTGATTGCTTTTTTCTTTTTTCTTTCTTTTTTTTAAAAATTCCAATTGTGCCATCCCTAGAGCATATGGAATATGTTGTTCTAACTGGGCTACCTTATCTGGCCTCAGTGGGAGAGGAAGCACCTAGCCTTGCAGAGACTTGAGGTGCCAGGGTAGGGGTGATACCCAAAGGCCCCTACCTGGTCAAAGGAGAAGAGGAGGGGGAGGGATTGTGGGAGAAGGTGACTGGGAGGGGGGCAGCCAGTGGAATGTAAAGTAAATAAGTAAAAAAAAATAAATAAATAAAAAAGAATAACAAATTTAGTGAATAAAAGCTCTCTCTTCTCTCTCTCTCTCTCTCTCTCTCTCTCTCTCTCACACACACACACACACACACACACACACACACACACACACACACATCATTCGATTTTACAAAGGAAGACTCAGGAATCAGATACTGGGGTGAAAATCTGCTAGCTCAGAGAGGCAGAAAAAGCACCCAGCTGACCTTTCTGCACTCCTGACATCCCAGAAGGAAAAAGCAGCTCAAAGAGCCTCCTTTCTCTTTACTTGGGTTCACTCCTGTCCTTCTCCTGTACCTTCTCCACCTCTTGACCTAGGGTTGACTTTAGCTCTTAGATTAAAAGTTTGTGCTCAGGCTGAGCCACACCTCAACTCCTTGTTTACAATAAGCAGAAACTCTTGGGTTACAGGTGTGTGCTAGGGCTGAGCCACACCACAGCAAGGTTGAGCCACACCACAGCAAGGTTTTCCTGTTCATAATCTTGGGGTCCACAATATGATCAAATCTGCAACAGTGAATTGTAGGCTGCCTCTCTGAAGAATAAGATTAAGGTGAGTGGGTTCTTCCTGTTTTGCTAATATGTTTCTTAATTGACACAACAGGTTTTAGTCTTTATTTTGTGCAGCAGGTATTTCAGTATGTCTCTAAGATTAGAAGGTCAGCTTAGGTTACTCGTGTGTTCATCACCTCATGCATCCGTGGTGCAGGTTCCAAACAGTCTGCACTGACTCCTCTGAGATATGCAGCTAGGCAGTCACCCTGCTGTACCACAGACAGAAGTTAGTCCTCTTGGGCATCCGCTCTCTTAACAGTCCTTAATCTCTGTCCCCTCCCCCAGCTTCTAGTCATGTTGTTTTTGTGTGAAGTCATCATTTTTAGCATACTTGTATTTTGAGAATCTGGACCAGCATACTCGTTGGCCTCCCAGGGCCTGCCTGTGGCTCCTGCACACGTGAATTTCCTGCTTTAGACAGATCTTTGCGTGTTTGCTCACAGTCTGACCTGTCTTCAGCATCTAGCTTAACCTTCACATCCAGAATGTGGAGTGTCCACATGCACCTTCCTCTCTTGATCATCCTGTTTGTCATTAACACGATAGTACCTCTGGCCATTGATATTTGCCCTCTCATTTACATTTTAATTTATATGGTATATGTATGTGTGCCTGATATTTACTCTTTAATTTCCCTCACTAATAATTATTTCCCTATAAAAAGCTCCTTTGGAAGACCGCATTTCTATGTGTGCATCACCACGTCCTTCTGCTATTAAGTGTGCTTTCTGTCCTGCTTCCTTACGGAGAAAGATGAAAGGCACTTACTGGGGCATTCCACAGCATTAGTCTGTGTTTCCTTTTTCTAGCTTCTAGTTTTTATTTGTAAATTTGGTTTCCACTGTCACCTCTGGTCTTCTGTTCCACCTCCATTTCTGTATACCAGGCACGCTGTACCAACCATAGTAGTGGAATGAGCTGATTCAAGCCAGATTAGAGTGTATGTAAACAGTGGTTTGTGGAAAACCACTGGGGTGAGTTTACTAGTCCCAAGGAATAAGGCTAGTAAAGTCACAGTGGGAGGGGAAGAGAAAGAGAGAGGGGAAGAAGAGAGGAAAATAGAGGGGAGAGATGAAACCATCTGGATTATTTAGGGAAGAGCCTCTGGGGGAGGCAAGTTCAAGGTAGAGGGTGGGTGTGCTGGGTAGAGAGAGACTGAGGGATGCTGGGAGAACCTGGAGACTGGGTCTGCTTTGGTGTGTAAAATATTCACCTCAGGTATTTGTCTAGGGCCACAAAACCAATAAGTAGGCTCTTACTAAGCTGATCAAGTTTCTTTTAAATCAAAATTTCTATGAGGTCATTAAAAGCAACACAAAGCCTTAAGAAGGTGGTGCTGCCTGGTTTCCAACTAGGATATTGATGGTCCCTTCCAGAACTAGCGCTTACCCCAGTTCCTGGAGAATGGAACGCAGCTGCATGTTGGTCACATAGGACCCCATTTGCAACGCTGAACGAAAATGCCTTACCTTTGCAGCATTATACAGGAATGCTGTATCGTCGGTCTCTGGAAGGCAGAGTGACAGGAAACCCCACAACAGCTGTGATTCTGACCTGGGCAGTGTGTAAATGCAGCTGCGGCCTCTGGCGGGTAGAGAGTAATGCGGCAGAATTAGATTTCTTGGGCTTTGGCTGATGTGTATGACTCGTGGGTTATTATTCACGGAAGTCAGTCAATCCAAAGCTATTACTTACCTGTACACTCGGTGAAGTGACAGGTGACTTCATTGCCAGTGAAGAATTGCTAGCTCAGGCTCCTCGGAGGACATGACATCATAGGTCAAGGTATCTCAAATGTCCCAAAGTCATCACCCCCCCACCCCCGCCCCAATAAAGTAGTTTTCTCTAAACAGATTTTCTTCTATTATATTCCTTGACAAGTAATCCTTTTAGGCTCCCTGCACAGAAGAAAATTTCTTTTAAGAAATACCAGGTATTGCTTTCTGCGTTCTCACTAGTTTGCCAATAGGAAGGCATGGACTTGTGTTCTCCAGATGGCTGTGTCCCATGATGCCTCTTTTCTGCCTGGGAATGTTGGCACCTATGGTGCCTCTCTGTCTTAGTCAGGGTTTGTATTCCTGCACAAACATCATGTCCAAGGAGCAAGCTGGGGAGGAAAGGGTTTATTCAGCTTACACTTCCACATTGCTGTTCACCACCAAAGGAAGTCAGAACTGGAACTCACACAGGTCAGGAACTTGGAGGCAGGAGCTGATGCAGAGGCCATGGAGGAGTGCTGCTTACTGGCTTGCTTCCCCTGGCTTGCTCAGCTTGCTTTCTTATAGAAAAGGACTACTAGCCAGGGATGGCACCACCCACAATGGGCCCTCCCCTGTTGATCACTAATTGAGAAAATGCCTTAGAGCTGGATCTCATGGAGGCATTTCCTCAAGGGATGCTCCTTTCTCTATGATAACTCCAGCTTGTGTCAAGTTGACACACAAAACCAGCCAGTACACCCTCACTCTGGGCATTTGAAAGTTCTCAGAACAAGAATCCTTCTTACATGCTAAGACACTTGGTTTTGGATGTTGGGAATAGTAAGACATTCTCAAAATAACAGTACATACTTTTAGCTGTTGAGCTGTCTGTCTCCCCAGCACACCATTAAAAACTATTTGATTCTTTGAGAATTTCCTACAGTGCATTTTGATCATACATACTCACTCCCTTAACTCTTGCCTGGTCCACTCTGCATTTACTACCCACCCAACATTATGTCCTTCTTAAAACAATAAACAAGCAAAAAGCCATGAAGTCCAATTTGTGGTGCTCATATATTCTTAGGTATGTGGCTATGTGCTGGACTGTGGTTGGTCTACCAGGAGTAGCATCCTTAAAGCAAATGGAGTCTCCTTTTCCCAGCCTCTGAAAGTTGCTGGTAATCCAGCTAAGAGTGAGATTCATGCTTACCTCTCTCTCCATGCTGGGAGGTTGTCTTGGCTATATTTTGTGTCTTGCATCACCATCACTGGGATCTCATCGGTGTCTTACATCACCATGCCTGGGAGCTCATCTGTACGTCTGCCCTGTTGTGTCCAGGAAACACCATTTCCGTTTAGTCATCCTCTGTCTCTTGTTCTTAGAGTCTTTCCACTTTCTCCTCATGATGGTTGGAACCTCCACTTGGGACGGGGCAGTTGAATTGGGGTTTTATTAGGGCCGAGCCTTCCACAGTCTCCTGTTCTTTGTACAGTGACAGGGTTCATCCTGCCCCTTTTTATTCTTAATGGGATAATAAGCTTTATTTAAATTAGGTGGACTGGGGTTCCTCAGGGATGTCTACTTGGCATTTCAAATCCTTTGAACAGTTTTATTGGAGATATGAAAATACTCTTTAGATATGACATGTGGTTTAATATACCACAATAAGTCGTACTTGGTGTACTGGAAGTTCAGAGGAAAAAAAATCATCTCTTAATAGACTTCTGAAGAATTGGCATATACTCAGAAGTGACAGAAGTCACAGGCAGACCTTGTCTTCTCTCTCTGTTCATTTCCAGCCTCTCCTGAGTGCCTGCCTCAACTGCACACTCTTTGTGTCTTTGTACTGTAGTTTGCTTGAATTTCCTGCTCACCTTGTTTTATGTGATGTTGAAAATTCACCCCATTCACCTGCCACATTCCAAGAAAACTATCTACTGCTGAGTGACAGCCCTCAGCCCCGCCTACATATGGCCAGCCCTTCTTAGACCCAGACAGGCAAATGTTCCTAGTTGGTACCATAATATTTTACCATAAGGTTGTGGTCATTGTTTCAATAGAAAATAGATTTATTTTTCATGTTGGCATTAATAGTCACAGTTTAACATTCATTGATTTTTTTTTTTTGTAAGAAGGGCAAGGATGTTGTATAAATTTACATAGACACCAGGTAGGCAATGAATTACTCGTTTTAAGTGTCCAGCAGCTTTTTTGTCTAGTGGGGAGATCTTTTTTTTTCTGTTAAACATTGGTCCTGGATATGAAAATCTGGTGCTGATTTGGTGAAGAATGAACAGGCTACACCACTGGGTGGATTCAGAGACAGGTCTAAAGTGGGCCAACCGAGGAAGAGCAGGTGAGCATATTCTGCTGTGACCCTCCCGGTAGCTTTTACATGTCTGCTTGCTCAGCTCTTTTGTGTACCTCCAGGAGCACTGGGATCAGAAGACATTGAGCCCTTTTGCTTTAGTGCAGGCTGGTGGTTCAGGGCTGTGGAGGTTTGCTTAGCTCCCTCCTGCATTTCTTAGGAAGCCAAAGGCTATTAGATTAAGTGGGCTCTCTGGGTTCTGAGTGGTTTTGTAAATCATTTCATCTGAATGCCATATATCAGCACAGTGAGGTAGATCTACACTAATGTTGAGAGAGAGAGAGAGAGAGAGAGAGAGAGAGAGAGAGAGAGAGAGAGAGAGAGAGAGAGAGAGAACACAAGAAGGCTGGCGTATGATTTCAGGGATGTGGCACAGCTGACTCCTGATGACCCCTGTGACTTAGGGTGTTCGTCTCTTCCCCTATTTGTTTTACTCTAGAGTCTGAAACTGCCTAGTTGTCTGTGGGACTATCAGACACTTTGTAGGTGTCAGCCCCTTACCACCTAGATTCTGAAGACCTAGCTGATGCGCGTCAGTGCCTGTGGTTGGTAGAGAGACCATTGCCGTGGTAAGCCATGCGGCTGTGGAGTTACCTGTGGTGGCGAAGCCCTGGATCTGGTTAGAGCATTCATTAGCTAGCACCTCTGCCTGAGGAGAGGCTTCCCTGGATGCACCACCACCCTGAGGAGGGCCGAGGAATGGGAAACTTGGTGAGTGCGATCAAGAAGCATCTGTACCTCATTTTTTAGGAATGTGTAATCTGTCTCCCATCAGTTTTAGTGAAGTTCTTGAAGCTAATCACAGGGTCTGTATATGTGGCCATCAACAAACCATAAAGGTCTACGAAGAACCTTGGGGGTGTGTCCTGTATAGTTCCTTGCTCAGGTGGTAACTGTCATGTGTGTGTGTATGTGTATGTGCGTGTGTGTGTGCGTGTGTGTGATGTCTAAGTCTTTCTGCTGTGTTGTAACTGCACATTCTGAATCTTGGGGAGTTTGAGTTTTAAATCGTAGTGTTGACTCTCCATATAGCTTTAAGTTTGCATGTTGGAAAATGGAGTAGAATTTTTGCTGCTTGAGACTCCAGAGAATGAGTAAGTCTTACAGTTAACTCTTGCCTGACTTTGGTTTTCCTTTTGCTTTCATTGTTTTTCATTGCTAAAGATTTCTCTTGCTTTGATGCCATTGTTGTGATTTATTGTTATTTCCTGCCTATGAACTGGTCAGCTGTGACTCCAGAGTAAATAATGTAGGGCCTCATTAGCCTCCTCTGTCAGCGGGGATACAGCTTAGGAAAAGCATTGATTTCAGTCAGACAGGCCTGGCCTTGCACCCCCTTTCTTCTTCCGAAGGTCTAGCAAAGATTATGTAAGTTATTCAAGCAAACTGAGCTTAGCAAGATTATCCATAAAAGGCAAAGGCAAACACCCGCCCTCCACAATGGCAAGCCTTCAAGGCACCAGAGTTAATACACCCAGTTACTGCTCTCCTGGGAGCTGCAGGCAGCCACCTGCTGGCAGTTTGCTAACCCTGAGAGCCCAACAGGATCTTCTTAAACTTGGCCCCAGCTTCCGGTTCTGTTGGTTACATAATCTGCCCACCAAGCAGCTTGGGGAGATGACCTCTGTGGCCTTGGAGCAGCCCTGGATCGTGACTTTAGATTGAGTTGTTAGCAGTCCCAGAGGACCGAGCCTGGCCTCCTCCCCAAGCCTTGATGTTTGGGAATCTCTGAGAAAAGTCATGTAGTATCACATGGCCAAGACCTGGGAAACCACCGAGACTCATCTACCAGTTATTTGGTACATAATGGGTAATGGCAGTTGTCACAGTCAGCTTGATGAGTAACCGAAGCGCTTTTCTTTGTAGAGCAACCGTGTGTCTATATCGAGCTTGGTTATATGTTCAGGCCTCCTGTTAGGTAGCTACTATTTTCTACAAGGAATTGAGCTGGTGGAAGCCTTCTCATCAGGGACCCTATTGGACTGCAACCCTCAGATCTCTAACGGCCTGTAATTTTCTGAAATGAAGCTTCAGTTCCTTTCTGTTCCGCTAGCCAGCTCGTTTGCCCTTCATACCTGATTCCACAGCAGTGATTTGGAAGGAAGGAAATAGAGTCATTCTCTAAGATTGGGTCAAAGATGTAACGCTAAGACGATTCTCTTATGGTGAGACCAAGAGAGCTTGCTCTGGGAGTAAACCTTATGAGTCCATGTAAAGAGATAGTTGTGGCCCTTCTTGTTAAAGGGGGAAGTTCACACAGGATGTCCAGCATCCTCCAGGCTGTGAACTGAGTATAAATGTGACTGTATTTCTCAAGATTGCAAGCATGGATGCTTTCCATGCTCCTTCCCTGTCTCTACCTACATGTTCTTGGTATAGGGTGAGCAAATTACTGTTTTTGCAATTGACTTCAGTTTGATTGGCCAGCACCCTCCTTCAGCCAGCCAGTGGGAAATAGCCTCAGAAAGCATTGCTGCCCCAGAGGTTGCCCTAGGTGTTTATAGATTCTGGCCCTACCCAGGCACTCTAGGCTTACTGGCTTTGTAAATAAAGTTTTATTGCAAAACAGTCACACTTAGTCCTTTGTGATTAGTCTGTGGCTACTTTTTCTTCACAAGGATGCCAGAGTTGAGTCAGGTAAGAAGACTATGGCTTTCAAGTCCCTTTTTGGAAGAAGTCAAATGAATCTCCATGATAAACCAAAATTTTCTTGAAAGCCTGTTTTCATTGCAGACACATACCACCACAGTGGCCCTGTCTGCTGGATGCTGGGTATTTTCTCAGCATAACCTTTATACATCTTTTCTTGCCATCGAATGAAGAAGTTTTCATTCTGGGTTTTGGATATTTTAGTATGTAACTGTAATGTAGTACTGTTTGTGTTTTTCGTAATATTAACCTTTTATTTTAAATAGTTTAATATCTACAGAAAAATTGTAAAAACAGAATCAGATCTTCATCCCACTGGCCTTGTCTTCTTATACAGAACCCTAATGCCTTTGCTAAATCATGGAATTAGCACTTATGCTATACACACCTTGGCTTTTGGTGAGAACAGTGACGGCACACAGCTGTTTCAGAAGGGTGGTCTGGACCAGAAATGCAGCAGCAAGTGCAGGGACGGTAGTCGGTGCCCCTTACTCTGCTCCTTTCTGCACCTTCCACCTGCACACTGGTCCAGCTTACTAAGTGTCCTCTCTTTTTCTGAGAATGTAAGGTTTCATGGCTGACTCAGGCACAGATGAATGTAATATGTCTGATACACCAGCCTCTGGGAGTATATGGTCATGCTCTTCCATCTTGTTCCTGTCGTCCATTTCAAGTAGAAAGGCGAGTGTATTTAAGGAGGTGAAACCACACACAAGCCCATGGCCAGCATATGACGCACCAGCCTTGGCATTCAGGTCTGTCTGTAGAGTGAGTGGTGTCATGCTTTTGGCATATGAATGATTACAATCCCTTGTAGCCGTTCTTACCTTTAGCCCAGGGTCTGCCTCCTGAGTCCTCTGAACACAGATCGCTGGCCCTTCCTCTGTTGTCTTATTCCAGCCACTTAGAGCATGTTCTCCATTATCTCACCCAGACATAACCTTGAGCAAACCCTGTCCCCTTTCTGAGATTGTCTTCCAGCATGTGTCATGGAATGTTAAGGTGGCAGAGATTGAGCAAGTGAGTGAGCTAGCATAGACAAGCTGGGTCTGTCACTCATACCTAACAGGGACTGGATGTGAAAGATGAGGAAGACATGGAAGAAGGCCTCTCACTCCCCTCCTCCAGGAAGCCTTGCTGATGTTCAAGAGATATTCAGTGCTTCCTTTTCTGTTCCTGTGATAGATTTGTCCAGACTGCCCCATGGCACCAGTCATGGCTACCCTGACCCAAGCCCTGCCTGACCACTTCTGGAGAGCAGGCAGTGTTACAGCCTCCATGGTGTCCCCAGGGCAGCCCCTGATGAGTATCCCCTCATGGGGATATCTGTGATATCTCCACTCTTATCCTCCTTGCTGTGAGCTCATTTGGAGTGAAACAGTTTGCTTGCTGTGGAGTCCCCCCTTTTGAACACCAAGGAATGACTGGCATTTATTTTACAAAGACATTTCTCATAATCTACACATCTACAATATTTTATTTTGTCTTTATTAACATTTTCAAACACTTGGTTGGGACAGCTGTTCGGGACTTAGACTGTTTATTTCTCAGACAGCATGAGATTATTGCACTAACGTGTAAGCTTCTGCTCAGAGGCCTTGCAGATGAAGTTGTGAGAATCCCACATTCCTGAGTAGACTTTCAGTTTGGTTCTGATAACATGTAGAAAGCATCTGAGACTGTGGAGGGTGGAGTCACTTATAATAGCGCAGTCATTTCTTGACACTGTTTCTCTGCTGAGAGTTTTAAATTGTTCTCGTTGTTCTGTACCCTGGAACTGGTCTTCCATTGCCAGTGGGCCTCAAAGCTGACCCATCTGCTCTGCTGAAGAAATTCTGTGGTTTTCTGGGGGACCATAGCAACTCCAAAGGCTGCAGCCCCTCCTCACCATTTGGGAATGCTGTGCTCATCTGATATGAGAACCTCTTAGCATGCAGAAAGTGCAGCCTCCAGTGCTGAGGTCGATTGGACCTGCAATGCTGATTTGTTTCACATTACAGAATCCAACTCTGGAAGTAGACATGTTGAAGCTAGCACCATTTTGTGTTGTTTGCTACTGGGAAAATCTCTAGGATCTTTACTTAATGTGCACACCTGTTTCTCCAAAGCAAGAATATCTATTCTTCCTATACAAGAGTGCTTTGTTTTCACTAAGGCTTACTTCTGTGCACCCCCCCACCCCCACCCCCCCTGCGCACATGAGTGCGTGTTGTGTGTGTGTGTGATTTATCTCCTCTCTCCTGCCTTTCTCCCCAACTCCACCACCATGTCCCAACCACTCATGGCAACTTCAGTTGCCTCCAGCTGAATAAGGACTGTCGGTAGCGACATAGACAGTCACTGTGTATTTTCAGCAATGTGCTCCTGAGTTTGAAATCTCAGTGTATCTTTTTTGTTTTTCTTTGTCCCTTTCCATGAGAAGGGAGCAGTTCCCTTCATTGGAGGCTGCTGGTATTTACTCTTCTGTCCTCCATAGGAGAAGCTGCAGGAGGTGTGTCAGCTGGAAAGTCTTTCTCTGTAATTTATCCCTGATTTGGTAAATACGGTTTCAGAGCTTTTCAGGAGGACTGTCTGTTGTTTGTTTTGTTTTCTTTGGAAACCACAGTGTCACTTTCAAGAAACTACTTCATGTAATGGTGCAGTGCTCACCTCTCCCTAGGGTTAGTGGTCTGTGTTTGCCCAGTGTAGGAAGCAAAAATTAGCCACAGCAGTGGGGAGAAGACAAGGTTTCCAGATTTAAAGTTGAAAGGACTTTTCATTTGATAGAGCTGGAGTAGTCATCTGATGTTCAGTTATTCTGACGTCACCAGGCCTTTTCATTATTTAACCCAGAGACTCTCAGCCAGGTTTGTGTGTGAGCCATACAATACACAAGGATGATCAAGATGGCCATTCCTACAGTTCCCCGGTGATGAGATGGCTGAGGACCGTGGAGGGGCTACAGGAATCCTAGCCCTAAGCCACTGACAGTAGTCAGAACATCAGTACTTCTTGTCCCATGTCCACAGGGAGATGGAACAGGGACCAGGTGATGACTGGAGAAGTGTGGGAGAGGAGTCCAGGTCATCTGGAAACAGGATGAAACCTGCTCTTTGTTCCAGAGGGTCACAGTCTCTGCTGTCTTCAAGCCCATTTTCCATCCAGATATTCTCCAAAACCTAGTCCCGAATCAAGGTGTCCAGATGATTGGCTGTGCAGAGGCATAAAGAGGCCCAGGGGGAAGGATTTCCCATCAGATACATGGGCAGATACGAGAGCAGAGATGGCTAATTCATTAGGTACATGGGAGACTCAGGACCCAGGTGGGATGCCGCTGCGCCCGCCATTCCATAAAGCCTGGTAGCTCTTCCTCAGGATGTGTTAGTTGCACAAAATAACATTTTATTACATAATCTATAAGCTGTACTTCAACCATGTTTCCTGTCATTGCTTTCTCTCAGACTGTCTCCCATTCTGTCTCCCTCCTTCCATTCTTCCAACAGCCCCACAGTTTACTTTCACGTCCCCCCCCCACACACACACACACAAGATGGTTTAAAGAAGGGGAAGGGAGTAACAGAAATTCTCCTGGGAGATTATTTTTCTCCACTATTTTGGAGGAAAAGTACATAGGGTGTTTGAAACAATTAAGCATTAACATTTTAAGTCATATTACAATAAGCAATTAACCAAAATCTGGATGGTTACATAAACCATTTTATCTGTGGTTTTAGGAGGGTGGTTCTTTGAAAAGCTCGACGACAAAAGTGAATCCTAACATGGGCTGTGCCTGGGGTCCTAGTGTGAACCTGTGGAGCTGAGTGTATCTATTTGCCTGTTTAGATCTCTCTTTCTGAGAGATCAGGGTTGCAGCATCTCTTGTACCATGCAAATCTTCCCTCAACAAGGCTCCCTGTTGTCCAAGAGACTTAGGATCTTTCCTGGACACTGTTTCCAGACTTGCATTTTGCCGTTATTTATGAGCATTACGACCCACAGAAATCTGAGCCTGTGAACGTTTAAATGAGAGTCGCCTGCATATACTTGAGCAGTTGGTGAGCTGTTTAGGAAGGACTAGGAGGCGTGGCCTTGTTGCAGGAGGTGTGTCACTGGGGGTGGATTTGAGGTTTCTAAAGCACAGGCCAGGTCCAGACTCATAGTCTCATTCTCTCTGTGAGCCTCCGTTTTGCAGATCGGATATGAGTTCTTAGCTGCTGTTCCAGCTTTATACTTGCCTATCTGATGCTGTGCTGCCTTCCATAACGAACATAACTGACCCTCTGAAACTCTTAAGTAAGCACTCAATTAAATGCTTCCTTTTGTAATTCATCTTGGTCATGGTGTCTCTTCACAGCAATAGAACAGTAACTAATGCAGTGTGTGTGTGTGTGTGTGTGTGTGTGTGTGTGTGTGTGTGTGTGTGGTGGGCCTGGAATAAGCTAAGAACACAAATATAGAAATTTAAGTAAGAGTGTGTTGGCTCAAATTGAAAGGCTATCTTGGTAAACTAGCTAGTGTGAGATAGCATCGCTCAGTAATGTTGAACAGATAACACAGGAAGACAGAAAACAGCACCTTTGAGAACCTGACCCTGAACAGAGATGAGCTTCAGATATGAGACAAGCTACAGCAACCAGTGCTAAGGAACAGGCTTATACCTTCTGTGTCTGTTCTTCCAGTAGCTCTTGTCACTTTCCAAGAGGGAAGGGCTATTTTTTCTTTCACAAACATAGAGACAAAAGGAAAACACAAGAGTAAGGATGTGGGGTGATGTAGGTAGTAGCTGTGCAAGTTATTGCCTTCATCTTTACATGGTCCATCCTCAGCCATGCTGTTTGTCTTCACTGAAGCCGTCCTCCCTGTCCGCTGATGCATGGGCACCCATCCTTTAATCCGTTCACTCCCTATGTCTAGGCAGACATGAGGGGGTGTGGTACAGCATCTCATCTTCAGCCACGGCTACCACGATCTCCGGGCACCTTGAATAATTGCTGTGAGATTAAATGACAACTGTTGGGATGTCTGTGGCCTTAAATTCTCCATGAGAGCCTTACTGTCCACCCTGTTCCCTTCCTGATTAGTAAGACACCATTAGAGATTCATTTTCTTGTAAAGAATTTTGTAGCTAGGTGGTCCAGGTCACTAAGATTTATGTTTCTTGGCTCAGAGTGAAGCAGGTTTTTGGACTCCCTAAGTGGCCAGATAGAAGTTTGTAAATAAAGTTCTTTTAAGGATACTATTTTTAATGAAACATTTATTAAGTACCTGTCAGGGCAGTGATAGAGTGTGTCTTGCACGTGCTGTCTGAAGTCCATTTGGTTTATAGCTTCTCGTGGGTTGCACAGATGCTGGGGCAGGCTTTGTGTCCCTGGGATTCTACCTGGCAGGAAAGGAGAGTTATGAGGAGCAGAGCATAGCCCAGACTGGGGGTGGAGGAGTGGTGGGTACCAGGCTGGGAGACCCTGTTAGCAATGTGGCATAGAAGAGAAAGAGGCCTTCTGCTGAATTGGGAAGAGTTGGAAAGGGAGCAGCCTCGAATCTGGGTTGAAAGGCACAAGTTTGGCTCTAAAAGAGCAAAGAATGTGGAAGGAAGCTGCTCACTGAAGCCGGTCTGAGCTGAGGGTGGTGAGTTTATGATGAAGGGCACTGTCAAGGTGAACATGTGTGTGCTGAAAAACTGAGTTAAAGGGGCTCTGTACATGTGTCTGTCTGTCTATCTGTTATCCATCTTATCTGTTTGTGTAGTGTATGTGTGTGTGTGTGTGTGTGTGAGAGAGAGAGAGAGAGAGAGAGAGAGGTGGTTAGTGGCCCAGTACTTCCTGAGCATGTGCCAGGCTCTGGGTTCCAATACAGCACCACAGAGGAAGACAAGAAGGTACACAGTGAGTGTGCTTTCCGAGTGGTGATTTTTTTTTTTTTTTTTTGCGGTTAGTTGGTTGTAGGTAGACTTATTGCCAGACCTTGGGAGCAAACTCTTTTCTCCCCAAGCTGCTTTTTGTCAGTGGTGTTTATCATAGCAGTTGAAGGCAAACTCCAGGATAAGCCCCGTCCAAGACTCCGTTCACTCACCTCTTCAATATTTTTTGAGATTTTATTTACATTTTAAATTCTAAGGAATGACCCAACTGCCAAAGATTGTTAATCTGTCCTTTAAACTCCAGTCTTTTGTTATTTCTGAAGGGATCTTGATTGTCTGTAGCAAAGTTTTCTGAGTTCCCACATGTAAATACCAGGTGAAGGACCTATCAGCATTGAAGTGCTATGTGCTGGTCTCTCAGCTGTGTGTCACGTGCTTAATGTTTAAGCTTGTGTGATGTTCCCTCTAAGTAGAAGAAATGAGTAAAGGTGGCTGCCCATCACACAGAGCCCTGACTTCGGGTTTTTAACTTAGGAGACTGTAAACTCAATATGCATTCTGTAGAGACAAGTTCTGAGTTTCCATCTCCTCTCGGGTTGGTCATAGGTGGTGCTGTTCTCACTTAAAGCTGTGCAGCAGCAGTGTGATGTCATGGTGTGCACTCCGTGCTTCTAAGTCCCTTAGATGTGGTCTCGGTTCATGGTGTGCATTCTGCTTCTAAGTATGTTGGGTGTGGTCGGTCTGGGTTTGCTATGTTTGCAGCTTTGCTAGGCTTGTCTGAACCTAACCTCATTCTCAGCCAAGGATCATCTGCTTCTGAGAAAGCCATGGCACTCTTTGGGGAATTAGCTTTTCTAGATAGTGAACTGATTGCTTCTGGTAGGTTTCTATTACTGTGACAAGACACCGTGACCATAAAGCAATTTTGGAAGAAAAGGGTTTTATTTCATCTTTCAGTTGTAGCCCAGCATGGAAGGGAAGTCAGGGCAGGAACTCAAAGCAGGAAGCTGCAATCAGGAAAAGTTGACAAAAAAATAACCAAAGCACTGATAATGGTGGTAGTTTAGACAAGGTCAGCTTCTCCACAAATATGGAGAAGTTCAGTAAAGCATCTCTACTTTGAGATGTAGCTTTTTCTGGGGTGGCTCGGGGTACAGTCCTGAGAGGGGACCGAGAGGACTCTATCCCAGTGGTTTGAAGAAACACGGGTGCTGCTGTCCTGACGATCTGAGCTTGGACCATTGTGTAACTGTTTACGAGTGTTCGTGGTATTAATCCTGTCTTTTAAATGTATCCTTAGGCCAAGTCAGACCCGGCCATCCATGGTGCAGTGGCTAAATATGCAATCTCCAACCACACCAAGCTCCAACCCAGCTGGGACACCTCCGTCACCCAGGATGTCACCATTCCCCCTCTCTCCTGCTGCCTCCATTGTAGACAAGCTTCCTGAGTGGTACGTGCGGGATGTGATACGGGATGACGTGGTGGCACACACAAGGATCATGGCATCCCTCTTAGAAGATGCTTGCCTGGGATGCCTTGGCATTGACTGCCATGTTTGTATCAGGGCTGGGCCTCATCTCAAAAGCAAGTGCAGTCACTCCTGGGTATTGTTGGGCTTGGTTTTACATATGCCCTCCTCCTCCTGTATATTTGAAATCATCTAGGTAAATTTTAATACCTAATAATGTAAATGCTGTGTAAACCTTTGCTGTACTGTATTCAGGAAAGTCATGAGAGGAAAGTCTGAATGTATTGTACAATACAGATGACATTTTAAAAAATACTTTGAATCAGTGGCTGGTTGAATCAGTAGATGTGGAACCTACTGGCTGTAACAGTTGGAGGTTCTGGAGAAGAATTTGTGGTGGATGAGCCTTGCTGGAACCTACTCTCTGTTTCTGGTCCTTATCCGTTTATGAAATTAGGTACTTTGGAAGAACTTTTTATATGCAAATGTAAAGCACATTTTTCACTGAAAAGGGAGGCAGAGTGGATGCTGGTAACTTCCATAGATGTCGTATGACCAGTTTGTTGTAGACAGAAGAGCAAGTCAGTCACCCTGGGCCTTGGCTGACATGATTCTTACCATCAGGGACTTCCTTATCTCCAGGAAGCTGCAACCTTCCTTCCTTAGCTAGATCGAGTCAAATATGGCTTCTGTCTTAGTCAGGGTTTCTATTCCTACACAAACATCATGTCCAAAGAAGCAAGTTTGGGAGAAAAGGATTTATTTAGCCTACACTTCCACATTGCTGGCCATCACCAAAGGAAGTCAGGACAGGAACTCACACAGGGTAGAAACTTAGAGGCATGAGTGGATGCAGAAGCCATGGAGGGGTGCTGCTTACTGGCTTGCTTCCCCTGGCTTGCTCATCTTGCTTTCTTATAGAACCTCCTAAGACTACCAGCCCAGGGATGGCACCACCCACAATGGGCCTCCCCTGCTGATCACTAATTGACAAAAGGCCTTACAGCTGGATTTTATGGAGGCATTTCCTCAAGGGAGGCTCCTTTCTTTGTGATAACTCCAGCTTGTGTCAAGTTGACACACAAACCCAGCCAGTCCAGCTTCTATTATTCCCTATTCTGTGCCTTTCTCAAGAGGGCTCAGAACATGTTCTCACTAGTTAGGAGAAGCTGGGCCTTGTATGCCTTTCAGGGGAGCAGGAAGGTCTATATAAAGAAGACCAAAGAAGGCATGGCAGCTCCTTCCAGAGTGCTGTGGGAACTGCAGGCATTATCTGTGGGCTCCCTGGGAACCTCCCTCCCCCAACCTTTTCAAATGCACAGCTGAAGTGCTCATAAGTAAACATGCCTTGTGTATCCCACAATGCTGAGCAGTGGGAAGGGACAGCTCACCTAGCGGTCAGGAGAATCTGGTGAAGGGGCTCATGGACAGCTTCTCCAGAAGTCTCCCTAAGGAAACATTTGCTTTGGGAGCCCATCGTTTACTTGAAAGCCAAGTGCTATGACTGCCTGATGCTCATGTTCCTGTCATTTCCTCTTCAGAAGGTGTTACCCCACTGTGAGCATGCAAATGAAATTGGGAAAGGTGGAGGGGGCTGGGAAGCGACTGTCAGCTTGTCGGTCAAGCCTTCTGTGTTCTCTCTGCAGCGTTATCAATCGCAAGGCTCGTGCAGTGTACCCATGTGAGGCAGAACACAGCTCGGAATTGTCATTTGAAATAGGAGCCATTTTTGAGGATGGTAAGTGCTGTCAAGAGCTCTGTGGTAGGAGACATCATGTCTTCCCTTAATATCTGCACATAAGAGTGCTAACCACTGGTCGTGGCCATGTTTTAGCATTAGCATGTAGAGATGGCTTACTTGCCTGTAGAACTAGGAGCTGTGTGTTGGTGGTGGAAACAGTGCTTCTTCTTTCTTCTCGGTTGTTCCGTATCCTTTCATACCCATGTAGGTCTTCATTTGTTTCTGATGGTGGCAAGAAGCCAGTAGCACTTGAAGATGGTGCTTCTGCTGTGCATCCTTCTGAGGTGCCTCCTTGGTTCTCCCTGACTCCACCATTCCTCCCCAGGCTCTTAAATGCTTCATGTTATCAACAAAGAGTCTGTAGAGTTCAGAATGCTCTGACTGCCTTCTCCTGCACCATCCCTGTGCTTTGCAGTTGTCTGCCAACTGCAACACTGTGCGAATCTTTATAGAGTTTGCATTTTAAATAAGGGTGTGGATTATAGTTGAATGTTTAATATTCATACACAGACATTTAGGAGCTATGCCTGTTTTAATATTTCACAAATTTCTCCTCTGGTGCAGTGAATATATTTTTCTCTCTTGCACTTGATTTCTTCTCTCCCTAGTCACATTCATTATGAAATTCATGGGTTGCTGTGGAAACAGTGATGTCGAGTGTGGGTGGAGCTTCCCAAAAGAGTTCCTAGGAAGCAGGGGAAACCTTGGATGCTGGAATGGAATGGCTGATTAGCCAGAACGTTTGGCTTCTGTGGAACATAGCACCACAGTTCATGTGGTAGTCAGGAGCTCAGGGTTTGCTGAGGGTTGTTACATAGAAAGCAAGTTGTTTCCTTTCGGATAGACTCTGTATGTATGTGCAGTGCTCACTCCTAGAGCCAGATAACATCAGACAAACAGCAGCAGCAGCTCTCACACAAGACTGGACTGTTTGGAGAAATTTCGGTGTTGGAGTGGAAGCAAGATTTTCCAAGATACCACTATGATGTATGCACATACAGTTTTATCAGAAGGCTGTGGTCACACAGCCACCCTGTCATGTGTTGGAACAACACATTTTGGGAGGGACGTTGTAGGACTGAAATTGTGATAAATCCTTATATTGTGTGACTTACATGTGTACTGAGACAGTGCATTGTACTGAGACACCTTCTTCCGTCAGTGATTCTGTAAGGAATCTCTAGACTGTGACTAAGATGCAGGTGGCCAGGCCCACCCCACTCTGGTTACATAGTAAGACTGTAAGTGGGTGTTCAGGTTGTTTTAGATGTCTTCAAGACCAAAGTGTTATCGTGTTTGCTGAGCATTCTCAGCTGGAGACTTGAGTCTTTGTCTAGTGTCCCAGTTGGTGAGAAGTGGCTTCAGTTCCAGGCTACACATAGCTCAACCAAAGGAAATGTCTCCTCCTCCTATTTCTTTTTTGAGAAAACTTTTCTAGAATTTGTTCTGAATTTAACTGCCTTTATATGCCTTTGGTGAAAGCTGGGTCAAATGTTCACTCTCTAGTTGTCACTGGAAGGACTTAGGTCAATGAGAACCACACTGGATATACATGAGCACACAGCCATGACACCTGTGTCTTCCTAAACCAACACTGTATAAAAGACAAAAGAAAGGCCAGAAGATAGCCAGCCCAGGAAGCCCACCTTCTCCATTGCCACAGTCCCTTGATGACTTTTAGGAGTCTTCCTTTAAAAAGAGTCATAAAATATGTGTATACCTGTTGTAGTAATTAATTAAAAATCGGCCTCTGGTCAAGCCGACTATCTAAGCTGTGGTGCCTCTGCCTAGCTCAGCCGCCATGTTTCTCAGCCTGAGGCCACATGCGCACTGCAGCTAGAACTGGCCAGCCAGAAACACCAGCCCTGCCACCCACTAGATGCCAGCATGAGAGATGGCTCTGCCAATCTTCCACACTGTCTTCACAAGGCAGGGCATTGCCCAGACCATCCATGCGGGCCCAGTAAGAGATGAGACTCTAATTCTTATAGATTAATCAAAGGCTTTATATGTTTGGTAATGATTAATAACAAGATGCCCATACAAAGAGAGTTGTATCCCAATTAGCTAACCTAACTATAAGTTTATAAGTTGTTCCCCACGAGTGCTCTCCATACCTGTGTGGTTCTCCATCCTCCTACATCTCTGCCCTCTCTAGCTCCTCCTCTTCCTTTTTTCTCTTCCTCTCCAACTCCTCCTCTTCCTCTCCCTTCTCCTCCCACCTTAGCTCCTCCTACATATACCCACCCCCACACATGCACACACACAGATAGTAGATAGATAGATAGATAGATAGATAGATAGATAGATAGTAGGTTGATTGATGATAGATAGATACATACATAGATACATAGATGATAGATAGATAGATAGATAGATAGATAGATAGATAGATGATAGATAGATATTTAGAATAGATAGATAGATGATAGATAGATAGGTAGATAGATAGATAGATAAAATAGATAGATAGATAGATAGATAGATAGATAGATAGATAGATAGATAGATAGATGATAGATAGATATTTAGAATAGATAGATAGGTAGGTAGATAGATAGATAGATAGATAAAATAGATAGATAGATAGATAGATAGATAGATAAAATAGATAGATAGATAGATAGATAGATAGATAGATAGATAGATAGATAGATAAAATAGGTAGATAGATAGATAGATAGATAGATAGATAGATAGATGATAGAATAGGTAGATAGATAGATAGGTAGGTAGGTAGGTAGGTAGATAGAGATGGATAGGCGTGGGTGTACTTGGACTATAGCAGATATACAATGCCTTGCCCTTTTGCTTTCTCTAGAAGCTGTGAGTGCTCTGTGCATCAGGTTTTTCATCCTAGTCTGCAAGAATGTATTAGTGTGATGTAGGAGGCTTCGGAAGACTGAGCTTTAAATACTGTTGGCCCCTGGGGGACACATTGCTGGCCGCTGTGCCATACAGGACCCCTCACAGGATGCTGTAGGTAAGGTTGCATGTAGCCAGGTTATATATCCCTTGGGCATGATGCACTGTAGTGTAGGTGGCCAGCTCTGTCTAGCATGCTGCCTAGAGCACCCAGGGCATCTCAATAGTTCCCCAGCCTCTCCCCCAGGACTGTGTATTGCAAAAAGGCTGCTTGGTATGCTGACTCTCTCTTCCTCTCCAGCATGTGGCTGTCTCATTTTCTGTGAGACCTGTGTTTTACAGATGCCTTCCCAAGTCTTTTATTGTGGTGCCCATGAGCTCAGTGGGACCTTTTCAGAAGTTCCCTCGGTACAGGCCTTAACAAGCACAGTAAATTGGAGCCTTAATGTAGGGAGCATTCTTTCCTTACTGTACACACCTTTATCTTCAGTGCAGAGTTGATCTCTCAACTTGTGAAAAGCAGATATTAATCACAATGTTACTAAAGCCCTTCCTCAGATGGGGGTGGGGTCGCCCCTTATGACAGCCAACATGAAATGAAACGGTTGGCAGGTCGTAGGACCCGTGGAGCCAGGCAGTGTTCCAGAAAGCCACTATTTACAGCTCGGTCTGCGGAAGTGTCTTCAGGAACACTCTCTTGCTGTAGACCACCGACACTTAGCATCCCTGACACCCAAGGCTGTTTTCTGGAGCTCACGCAGTAGTTTGGAATCTTCTAGCAAGAACAAAGATCCTGTACTGTAATTCATGTTTGTAATGTAGGCAAGGACAGAGACCAGTTAGTTTATGGCAGTCAGTGGCCTGGAATGACCCCAGGCCTTCACTGTTCCTAGTTAGGGCTTTGGGATAATCACAAACAGGAATCTCAGACAAGCAAATGGAAGGGAAAGGGACCTTTAGTAAGTAAGTATGCCACTCTGGGATGCCCCCTCCTCCCTCTCTCTCTCTTCCTTCCCCTCCCTCCCCTCCCCTCTCCTCCCCTCCCCTCCCTCCCTCCCTCCCTTCCTCCCTCTCTTTCTTTCTTTCATTCATTCATTCTTTTTCCTTCTTTTCCTTTCCTTTCCTTTTTTTAAAGAATTATTATTTTATGTGTATGAGTACACTGCAGCTGTCTTCAGCCACACCAGAAGAGGACATCAGACCCCATTGCAGATGGTTGTGAGCCACCATGTGGTTGCTGGGAAATGAACTCAGGACCTCTGGAAGAGTAGTCAGTGCTCTTACCACTGAGCCGTCTCCAGCCTGCTCTTTCTCTTCTTACTATGAGGCCATGGACTTGGGCTACGAATTCCAGTTCTTGACTAAGGATGTGGTTCTTTAGCTCTAGGAGCTGCTGCTATGCTCTTCCACATGGTCTGTGCTGTGCGCTCTCCTCTCAAAGCTGTGGGAAATGTCCACGTTTCTCTGGGGCTTAGGAATCCTAGAAATTCATTCTGTTGGTAGATCTGCTAGTCAGGTGTGAAGTGTGAGCTCCCCTGGGTCTGCCCACAGGACATAGGGCCCAAGAGCGCAGGGTTTGTGGGAACTAGCCCACATTCAGTGCTGAGGCCAGAGGCCTCAGTGTATTGGTTGGTTTCCACATGTAATGGCAATATTGCTATTGTTTGTGCAATGCATGTGGACCAGACTAATCCTTTAAAGCCTCTAGGGATTGAACATTAAAGGCTTCGAGTATGTGAAATAATCCTTGAAATGCTCTTTGGCATCCCAAGAGGTTGCTGGTGTGGGGATATCACTACCTACCAGGGCCTTCCAGCTGTATTCCGAATGTGAGAATCTCAGTAGTAGTGCCAGGTGAGTACATGCAGTCTGATGCCGGCTGTCTCAGAAAGAAGCAAATTGACATACAGACTTGTGGGACCAACGTGTTTTAATTAAAGCTTAGGAAGGAGACTGAGAAATACGTTTCTGGTCTCTCTGGGTAGGGAAGGGTGTCAGGTGGGAGACAGAATGAAATCCTCAGATACATCTTGCACAGGGCCCATGTTGTGCTTTCAAAGAATGCAGAGTCCCAAGACTTGATTCTGCTGTGAATGCAGCTTTGCAGAAATGTTTCTGGTTCCACAGTCACTGTTGTTGCTGGATGGTAAATAGTGGGATGGTATGGCAAAAGCACAGGACATAGCACTTCATACCATTCCAACGCTGGAGAGGGAGCACTTCATACCATTCTGACGCTGGAGGGGGAGCACTTCACACCTTTCCAACACTGGAGGGGGA
>NW_021620042.1:679469-708830 GCF_004785775.1 Grammomys surdaster | reverse complement strand
CTGGAGGGGGAGCACTTCACACCATTCTAGCACTGGAGGGGGGAGCATTTCACACCATTCCAACACTGGAGGGAGGAGTACTTCATATCATTCCAGTGCTGGAGGGGGGAGCACATCACACCATTCCAGCACTGGAAGGGGAGAGGAGGAACTTATCATTGGTGAGGCTGTAGAGAAATTGTGGACCCTTGGGAACAGGAATGGGACAGCTCTGGAGAGGATAATTCTGTGGCTACTCCGAAATTGAGTAATGGAGTCCTGTGAGACTCCTCTGAGTGTATGCTGAGAGGAGAGGCAGGGGTTCTAGTATCTGCATTCCCACATTGATAGCAGCAGCAGCAGCACTCATACATAGCCCAAAGATGGAAACAACCGCATGCCTATCAGCAGTAAGTGTGCTGACAAAATGTGCTGTGTACTTAGATAGGAGTGTGGGCAAGCCGTCTCCAGAATAGTTGACCAGTAGTTGTGATTGAACCTGAGGATATCCTAAGCGAAATAGGCCAGTAGCAATGGGACAGATGAATGATTCCGTTATAGGGAACAGCCAGATTCTTAGATAGGAAGATCAAGGTCACCAGGAAACTTACATACAGCAGATCACCCATAGTGAGTGACAGGATATAGAGCCACTGTGTCTCCTGCCACCAAAATGGAAGTACAGCTGCCTTCTGTGCAGCAGATAGTTTGCAGTGTAGGAGACCTCTTGAAACCTTCTGCCAGCTCTTTCTGTCCACCAGAGCAGCTACAGTGTGGTCCCTGCCAACGCTGGCCCTGCTCTGAGGTGGTAAAGGCATGAGAGAATGAACAGATATCTCTGAAGGCATCACAGATGAGCTTCAGTGAGCTGTAGGGCCTCAGCCTGATTTACACACTCCAGAGACACCATATGCTGCAGGTAGCACATCGGGGGGAGTGGCTTTGCTGTTGAATCCAGTCCTTTCCCCATACATTAGTTGCCATGGCCAGTAGAATGTATAGATGAAACCTTTAAGAATAGTGCTCTTAGTAACAAGGTCAATGTCACTGAGGGGACGAATAATCCAATTGCTGTCTGCTGGGTCACCATAAAAGCACACCTTCCATGCATTTGCTCATTTAGTGCACAAAGTGATGATGTGTGAAGACACTGGGCTGGGTGCCTGGGGACATTGAGTTCTTTGATGTATGTTCTGCACTGTGTAATCTCACACTGGCCTCCTAGGCACACATGGAACATGGAGGCATCATGAGGTCCCTCATCTGGTCTGGAGTAGGGGCAAAGCCAATACCGACGTTTGAATCTGTACTGCCCAGGCATCGGTGGAGTGTAGAATACCTAGGACCCAAGAAGAAGCCTTAAAGCTTCTTGGCAAATGGAAGACAGTTATCACAAGGCCACGATGCTAGAGATAGTGTAATTCACGGTACTTCTCCCAAGGGAGAAAATAAATGGTTGCCCCATTGAGGACAGAATGAACCATGAGCATTCTCCAGACGTGAGTGGGTCAAGAGTTGCTCAGTCGCAGTTGGCAGTCAGAAAGCAAGAACAGAGCTTAGCACACACTGAAGGAAAAAAACACCGCTTCACAGGGTGGTGTATGTGTGTGGCTGCGCTCAGTTTCTAGTATAAAATATTTCCTTTTGTTTATGATCCAGAGCTGTATTTCACAGTTGGTTTCTGGGTTGTTCTGTAGATAAGCACTGTCCTCCACCACAGGTGTGTGGCTACTACCCTGGCCATAATTTGTGTTTCAGCTGGGGTCCCTTAAATTCTTTGGTATTTGATATCAGAAGGCTAGTGTGCTAGCTTGAGCCCTGGACCCTTTGCTGTCCAGTCTGGGCCTTGGCATGTGACTGTGACGAGTATGCATTGGTAGCTATGAAGTGCTCAGATAGGTAAGGCTCAGCCCTGCCTGCATGAGCTCCCTAACCAGTGTAGGAGCCGGATCAGTGTGTGCCTGATTCCTGTATGGCTGAGAGGTTGAAGCAGACCTCCTTCAAGGGGAAGTCATCGCCCTGACTCTGAAGCAGAAGAGTTACCTAGTGAAGAAGTGGAAAAGCATTCTAGGCAGCAAGTAAAGTAGTGCATGCGTGCACAGAGGCCGGGCGGCCCAGTTGGGAGTCGTCCGACCGATTCCTGCTCACTGGTTGATAGTGTAGGGAGGGGCTGCTGGAGTGGTAGGAGAGGCCCCGTGCGCTGGACCAATAAGCTTGGTTTGGACTTAAAGAGGGGAAAGTGTGCTCTGTCGTGTGTCCTAGAGAGTTTATTGAGTAACTCAGTTGTGTACTGAGTGGAGTAGAAGGAGCAAGACTGGGAACAGGGACTAGATAGGGAAGCTTTGTGGTGGCCAGTGCTGGGCAGGAACCGTCTTGGTAGCTTTGTTACTCAGTGCCCCAGAAGTGACTCTTTCATGGCTGCTCCGTGAAGCCTGCAAGAAACCCTGTGGCATGGTGAGTGTCAGGCAGAAGCCCTGGGAGCAGGCTTGTAAATGTGGTCTCTTCTTTTTCAGTTCAGACCTCAAGGGAACCTGGCTGGCTGGAAGGGACCCTGAACGGCAAGCGAGGGCTGATTCCACAGAATTACGTCAAGCTGCTATAGCTCCTGGCCGTGGGGGCTCCTGCTGATCCCGGCACACCAAGCACCAGCCTGGAAATAGCACCCAAATGCCACGGACACACTTAGGATCTGCAGTTCACCATGGGCACTCCAGGGCTGGGGTGGGCACAGAACTTGCCACCTAGGACTGTGCAGATGTGGGCATGAGCAGAACATGGCTGGCATTCATTGGTGGAGTGGATTCTCAGCTGGCAGGCACTGGGGATTGTGATTTTTAATTCTCCAGCCTGTGGAACAGAGAGAGGGCAGTCCTCACTGGCTACCTCACTGTCCACACACTTGCTGTTGGGTTTTCGGGGGGGGCTGTGCTACTCTCGAATGTCCAGAGTACATGTGACCTTGTGGGAGCAAGGGTGTTGGTCCCAACCTGGAAGCTTCCTCAAGCCTGTGCCTTCCTTCCTGCCTGCCTGCCTCTCCTGCCCCCAGGGCCTGTCACTGGCAGCTGCACTAAGCTCATCTGTGCTTCATCAGCCTTTTCCTGGTGCTCACCTGAGTGCTGTTTGCCCTATGTCACCTTGTTACCACAAGGCCCCTCTGTAAATGAAATAAAATGTAATTTACTATGTAGTGTGTCTGGCCTAATATGGGGAGTGAATCACCTTAGCGGGGATTTATGGTGTGACAGTCAGCAGACCATGATCTTAGCCCCTTGGAACCTTGTGATTTGCAGCAGGAAAGGTGGTAGACCTTTCTGAGATGAAATCTCAGCATTCATGTGGAGCTGTATAGCCCTTTCCCCCAAGAGACAGTGGGATGGGAACTGGTCTGTGGTAGTGTATAGGTGCAGCCATGCTCTCCTGACTGGCTATTTCGGGCAGATCTCTCTCATACTAGCCAATATGGCTTTGCCTTCCAGGTTGAGCATTAACTTTGCTCATCTTGATGAAGCTAGGCTTTGGGAAGGGTAGGCTGACAGCCGTCCCAACATGAGATGCTTTCTCTTTCCCAGACTCCTCAGCTCGAAGTGCGACTCCAGGCCCAGGCATGGCCCAGGCATTTGCCTGTCTTGGGGGGAAGAACAGCTGCTTCCCTGCAGGAAGTTTACTCAGTGTTTGCGACCTTGGGACTGAGGAGGCAGCTCTGTATCAGGGAAACCACTGGAGACGGGCTGTTGACATCTAACCCATATGAGAGTCCTGACCCTGTCTGAATGTTCTCCTAAGGAATTATCAAAAGAAGGATTTTTGTATTGCCTCCCCTGACTGACTCTGGAGCCTGCTGCTTTTTTGTTGGTTATCAGCTCTGGAGTCACCTCATGGGGCTCTCGTGTAAGGGCATCCAGGTAGGAGTTGCTTAGTTTGGACGTGGAATGTCCCCCAAAGGGTCTCGTGTTAAAGGTCTTACTCTAGCTTGTGTCACTTCTGAAGAGGGTTGAAAGTTTAAAAAGAGGCCCTTGTAGGATGTTTTGGGTCATTGGGTTGTACCAATCAGAGGGCTTATAGGACACAAGTCTCTCCTTTTCTCTCTTTTGTGTCTGTTGTTTGGTGAACAGCTTATTTTACCATAGGCTTCTTGTCATGCTCTGCCCCAAGTCCGAAGCTCATCCATTATGAGATGCTACCTCCAAGACTGTGAGCCAAAATCAACCTTTACAGGTTGACCACTGGGTATTTTGTTAAAGTCACAGGAAGCTGAATAGGATGAGAGGGACATGCTTTTTAGAATTGCTTCTCACTGGTATGATCAAAGCAGACACCAGACACAACTCACTTAGCCGGACTTGATCTGTTTGCTGGCTTGAGAGTGTGGCACACCTTCCTCTTCGCCGTGGCATCTGATGGTGTATGTCACTAGAGCCTGTCTGTCTCCATGTTTTTGCCCTTGCTTCCTAAAAGGAAAATCAGAATATGAAGTTGAAGTATGTGACCGAGAGCTGGGTGGAAGTGACGGGGCCGCTGGTTCCTTGGTTACGATTGCTTATACTTTTGTTGTTAGTGTCGTCTGTGTGCCATGGGATACATGTCGCTGAGTAGGTTTCCCATGGCCCCAAGAGCTGGCAGGCCTGTGTTTATCTAGAGGAAAGCAGGGTAGTGCCTGAGGAAAGTCAAGGCTGTTTCTAACAGAATATGGCCCAGAAACAATTTGGCTCAACTTGTCTGTCACCACAGGCAGAACAGAGAGCTTTGCCCTGGGCAGGGCCCAAAATCTACACAGTAATGGGAGCAGGGGTGTTTGGTTACACCTGGGTGTGGCTAACCCTGAGAACCTCTCCAGGAGCCTTCTGGCCTGTGCGCTTCAGTCAGGACTTGACACCAGCTGCATCTCTCACCTCCAGCTGCACCAGCTACATTACTAGGACTAGATCTTCAGATGTCGTTGGTACAGAGGCCCTGCAGGAGTCTTTATGCTTGGGTGAAATCAAGTGCCCCAGGAACTTCAGTGAAGTATATACCGCATCTGGCATCTGAGTGTGCGCAGCAGGAGAGACTGCAGTGAAGGGAGATGAGGAGGAGGAGGAGGAGGAAGAGGAGGAGGAGGAGGAGGAGGAGAAGGTAGTCTCTGGGGGCCTTCCAGCTCTTAGCTACTGGCGTGGTTTGGAAGAGTCTGTCAAAGTTCCATGTGTTAAAGGTTGGTCCCCAGAGCACTGCTGGGAAATGATGGACCCTTTGACAAGCGGTCCATCACATGCTCAGACAGCCTGACCGAGCACTAAAGGACAACATCCCTTCACCTCTCTTTGCTTCCAGGATTTCATGGGGTGAGCAGCCTTGCCTTCTACTGTGATGTCACCTCCTTTCACTGGCCTCCAAATCAGAGTTGGCCAACCACAGATGGAGACCTTGGAACCCGTGAGCTTAAGCTAACGTCTTTTAATGTTGATCGTATCAAATACTCTGTCAACAGGGGCAGCACTAATGTGCATATTCCTCTCAAAGGCCATTTGTGGCCCCTGTTCTTCGTCCATCACTGTGACCTCTAGCCCTTCCCAAGGTCTCTCTGCCTCTGCAGTCCCAGCTTGCCTCATTTCCCACCCAGCTCATGCTGAGTACACTCTCATCCTTGACTTCTCTCCTCAGTCTCGGAGCCAGGTTCTGGCCACTCCTCCTTCTGACCCTTCAGCAACACAGCTTCTCCATTCCTGTCTGAGGATGCTATTGCAAGGACACCCTTGGACAGCTTTCCTCTCTGTTCCCTGCAAGTGTCCTATCAGATGACTGTCAATTACTTTCCCTTGGCTTTCTGAGCAGTAACTTACTGCTGCCACATTTGGGCCCTGCAGCTCATTCTCCCAATGCTAAGTGTCTGGCTAAAAGTGTCTCAGTCCACCTGCTGGAAGAATATGTTTGAGTTTTTCTATCCAAAGACAAGCTGAGATGCTGACTGTCAGACAGGAGACCTGCATATTGAACTTCGTCAGTGGATGTATATGGGATGAAGCTGGACAGCTCAGGGCTACATACTGGTGTCTAGATTTCTTCCTTGGAGAGGTAGTTGCAGTGTAAATGCTGCTAATTGGGGTGGGAACAGCCCAGACCCACCTGAGTCTGGCTCGTGAGGATATGAATAACACATCCTAAAGCCACACAAACAGGTTTTGTTGAACTGGGAGAAAGTTGGAAGGCAGTGTTAGTGACACCCATTCTGCGTGTCTCAATGACTTAAGTGTTCTAGTGGTGGCAGTCATTTACTGGAACCATGTGTGGGGGTGCAGAAGGCAATCTTGTGAAGGAGAAAGTGGGTTGCAGAGCAAGGTGCCACAGGCTGCTGCGATTCCTCAGAGTCCTGGTCTGCCATACAAGGATCTAAGATGGCTCACAGAACACCAGTGAGACAGCAAAAAGGAGCGGAGGCCAGGGTGGTAGCCACTTCCCCATCTTCACGGGAGTCCTCACAGGTGATGATGCTCCCCTGCTGGTTAGGACCAGACTCAGCTGAGCTGGGCTGGTTCATGTATCTGTGCTCAACCTGCAGCTGTTGGTCCATAATAGCTTTGCCATGTGTTTGGGATTGGAGGTGACTCTCCTTCTGAGTTACCTCATCAGGCAGGGCTTTCTTTGCAGAACAGTGACAATGTGGTGAGATACAATTGGCCAGGGATTTAGGGGCACTGGGTAATAAACTCAGATCTGGACCCTAATGCTGGTCTCCTAAATCTGATTTCCTGCTATTCATCATATGACCCATCCCCTCTCACCCCTAATCCTTGATCCTGCTCCCACAACTGTGCTCAAGAGTCCTCCCAGTTGGACTGTGGGCTTGAGCTGGAACTCAGTTTAGTTAGTGGGACAGGAACAAGTCTGAAGGACTAAGGCTTGGGAAGCATTAGCCCTTTCCGTAATGTCTCTTAGCTTGTGCTTGATGGTGACAGGTGAGAGGTCACACATGGCAAAGCTATTATGGACCAACAGCTGCAGGTTGAGCACAGACACATGAACAGCCCAGCTCAGCTGAGTCTGGTCCTAACCAGCAGTCTCCTAGAGCCCATTCACAGTCTGGAGAGAGACCAAAGAAATGGTGGACTGGTCTATCCTGCTACAGTTCTGCCGTGTGTTTCACTTGGCTTGTCCCAGATGTCAGGGTCCTAGCTTAATACTCTTCTACGTAATGCTGTTTGGGAAACTACTCTTGTATTTCCAGTGAAGCAGCTGCTCTAAGAACTGGGGAGCTTGAGCAGAAAGTCTCAGATACACCTGTAATCATCCTAATTTTCGAACACTTGCATTACTCATCAAAAGGTGTGCTAGTGGGTTTTCTTTTGTGAGTAATGTCTCCTCTCTGCTTTAGGGGCTTTCAACATGCACAAGCAGTAAGACCCTTACTCTGTCTGTGACACATGGCCTGGTTTTTAATGCATGGCAGACAATAGTAGCTAGCCATCCTGGAAGTTCTCACCTAGTGATTCATAACGGAGACTTGAATTCGTTTGGCCCAAAAATTGCTTTGTGAAATTCTTAAAAGGCACTCAACTCAAGATTAAGTGTCTTGCTGGGCGGTGGTGGCGCACGCCTTTAATCCCAGCACTTGGGAGGCAGAGGCAGAGGCAGGTGGATTTCTAAGTTCGAGAGTTGGCTACAGGGCAGCCAGCAGCGTAGCACTGTTAGAGAAGAGTGTAATGAACTGGCTTCATGATGACTCATCTGTCCTCAAAGACAAGTGTGGCAGCAAACAGGGCTCTTTCTAGCCTCCGACAAAACTCCAGAGGTCCAGGCTGCAGACAGGAGTGCACAGGTCTGAATGTGGGAAGGCAGAGTCCCGGCATACCTCTAGGCATCAGAATGAACTGTTTCCAGAACAACAGGTGATTAAAGTAAAGGATTTATTGTAATCTGCTTACAGTTCTTTGCAAAGACAGACATGTTTTTGCATAAAGATATAAATTGCTTCATTTTAAACTAATTTTAGTGTTTTAATTATATGAAGAAGTTTTGGTGAATTATGAATTGTACCAAACCAAGATTTTTAAGAGCAATATGGTACAAAAATAAGAGCAGACAGACAGCTGGGCCTGGGACAGGCATTCAACAGTGAATTTAGAGAATATGGCTTTGCTGGTTAGTTAAGCAGAGTTACCTGGAGACACATGAGGAGCCAGTAAGTTCATTAATACAAAAAGCTAATGCAGACCTTCTCCACCTCAGTCTTGATAAGATGGAATTCCAGTTTCATCGAGTTAACTCGGCTCCTTTCCCCCAGAAACACCTCGTCTGCATGCTGTGTGTATTCATCACCTTCCAAGTGTGGCTTTCATATTGCTGTGCATGTAAGTTGACTGTGTTTAAAGATCTGCCTATAAATTAAATCCTTGGAATTGCAAATGGTGTAAGAAAGCCCCCTCCCTCTGAGTTCAGCGTCCCTAGGTATCCCCTTGCAGAAGGCAGGTGTCTTTTGAAAGACCAGGTAATGTTGCCTGCGTGGTGAACCCTGTGGGAAGTGGCCGACCCATTGGAGCCTTGTCCCAGCCTTCCGCCTCAGCTTTCAGGTTTTGGGAATTCGTGATCGCTGAGTACTGATGAGAGTCACTACCATGTCTGAAAGATTAATTTGGCCACTATTCGAAGATCACTTAGTACAATCATACTGAAGTTCCCCAGAGATACACATGTCTGTGATTTGGGGCAAGAAAAAAGCCATAAATTGCATCAGTATTGGACAGATTAATGAATTAAAATTTTAGTGCCACTGTCTTGCTTATATGATTCATAGTGTTTTTGTGGGGGTTTTTTCCTCCAAAACTGTTTATGTATAAAATTTTCATTTTTAAAACCTACCTTTAAAAAAATCTAAAAACCTTCTAGTGATCTGTGGGTCTCCACGCCATTCTGATTGACTCATGGCCAGATGGATTGCCCCAGTACCTCCTGCCATGATTGCTGTTCCCGTGACCAGCTCCAGGAGTGAAGAACCCTGTCCAAGGCCAGAGGTGACTTTCTGATCTTTGACAGATGTGGAGGGTGCATGGAATTTTTTCCCCCAGAGGAGAAAATCAGATTTTCTGAAATGAGAGAACTGTGCTCTCTCAGTTACATTTCCAGTCTCCCCTTCTGAGAGCAAGCTCTGCTTCTTGTGGCAAAGGAGGAAGGACAGCACTCTCAAGACCTCGGTCCAGTGGGCCCTGTCACCTGCCAGGGGCTCTGTCACCTGCCAGGGGCTGCAGACACTCCAGCATCCTCCTGATGGGAACAGGAAGAAGCAGAAGCCAGAACTGCGCGCTGGAGTCTCACAAACACCCCATGTGGGAGACCAAGAACAAAACAAATAGTACTGAAAAAGTAGAAAGGCTTAGAGACAACCGAAGAGGTTTAAGTGTGGTTATTTACAACAGAGACTGTAAAATGGTACATTAGATATGAAGCTAAAAAAAGGCACAGCTTTCCCTTTCTTAAATACACTGTAAACGGTTCCGTACGCATGCAGAGCATCTCACGTTACAAAAAAAAGTTTTACCTTGTTTAGACAAAGATAGTACTTAAATAGTCTCCAGCAAAATAGAATTCTTTCAAAAATACTTTCCCATTCATCCTATTAACCATTAAAGATTTTTTTTATGTGTCTCATTTACAAAAGTTCCTTACACCTTATTTCAGGTCCTTCACGATTTATACATACAGTAATGTACAGCACAGCAAAAGACTGCAAAAAAGTATTTGTAAAGCCAACACAATAGATACTAGAAATTGAAACCAAGGCATTTAACATCTTATCCATTCTAATTAAATAATAAATGGACACTAACGAGTGTGTATGCCAGCGATGCAGAAAAACGTGCCCGGAAGGCCACAGTTCCACGCCACGTGTTCTGTTGTTACATACCAGGAATCTGTATGTATTTTTGTGTATGTTTTTGTGTGTTTTTAAATAACAAAAGAATATTAATGCCCCATATTGACTAGACGTTTTATGTGCAAACCAAGGGTAAGCTTTAAAAAGTTCTCTAGTTCTTTGAACCCTTTGAAAACGAGCGAGAGATATCAGAAACCACATGGCATAGTTAAAACTTCCATCTGTTAAAATATCAAAATCAGAGTTATTGACTAGATATGGCTTTTCATCCAGAGGAACGGGAACATGTTTTCTAAGCGCTGGGAGTGGAGAGGGAAGAGTCCTTTAGCCAGCTCAGGCCTTGCCAAATCCACGTCTTATGGCTTTCCCAGCTCCAGACCCTTGTTGTGATTTTCAACTTGAGAAACTGCCGACCAACTGTCAATCAGCCATCACATGTTAAAAATGTGATTTCTTGGGTCCTTCGTAGGTGTAGAACAACGTGGGGAAACTTAAGGCAAAGTTCTTCCTGGCCGGCGTCTCCAATCACTTCCTGTGAAAGTATAGGGGCTTGGCGTTCCCGGATTCCACCTTTGGCAGCTGGTCGCTGATGATCTCCACGAGCATGGCAGGAAACTCCACCTTCAGAGCTTGGGATTCTCGGAAGGTATAGAAGCAGAATTCTAGCAGGTCACTCACCAGCTGTAACACACAGACACAGTAGGTATGACACAGGACCTCATCTCCAGATCCCCAACTCCTTCATAGCCTAACCCTGATGCAAACACCGGAGCAATGCTCAGGAAACCCTGGTGTCATAGTCTAATTATATGGGGAGAACAAAGAAGTATATTCCTGTCACATGTCATCTAGTATCTTCATGCTAAACAAATTCAGCCAAGAACTACAACTGTCTAACATGAAATGGATATCCAAGACACATGGGACAGAAATGAACAGTGCCTGGGTCGTAGAACAGTTCTCATTTGCAATCTTGTGAATTGGTAGTGTCTGGAATAAGTATGTGTGTAGGCTCCAGGTCCACACATGCAGAAATCCCAGAGGTTTAGACACAGACGGCCTTCTACCTCTTCTAGGTCCGATGTCTCCGTGGCTGCCCAGTGGGTCTGAGGCAGCCACCACGTTCACAGGGCTCATCCCTGAGCTGAAGAAAGGCTGAGGCTCCTTAGCTATACTCCAATTCTGGCTGATTTTGAGAAATAAAAGCCTCGAGTTATAGGTTGTCTGTGTAGTGTGTTGTTCCTACCCTGGGACACTCCTAGGCACGAACCACCCCCAGTTAGGTAAGTTAAGAAAACATACAAATGCATTACTGCATTCGTGATTCGTGTGGTAAAGAAAGTAAATAGAGTGAAGAAACGTGTGGAGAGCCAACATCCGAGCTGAGGAGACAGAAGGTGGAATCCAGAACTGGAAGGCGGATCTTCTTACACAGCTCAGTTGAAAAGGAAATAAAGAGCTTTGTGAACACTCAGGAGAGACTGTTAACTTAGCAGATGTTGCATTATTGGAGTTCTAGAACAAATATAAGATGGGAGAAAGCATATGAAACATACACAGCTACACAGCTCTCAAAACTCCCCGAGGCCTGGGTCACCCACGTATCTCTGGGAAATAAATACGATCAAACTGAAAGAAAAAATAAGGCCAAGGATAGAGATGTGTGCAATAGAAGAACTGCCCTCAAAATGGCTAAACAGTGATGCCCAGCACTAGCTGTCTGTCTTCCCCACGAAAGGACCAAAGTATCCATTGCACCGTAGGCCAGGTGACTGTGGGAGAATATGAACCTTTGAAAGGTTCAGAGGACAGCACAGAAAGAGAAGCAGAATATACCTGCACTGGAGCCTCACTCCAGCAGGGGCAGTCCATCCTCTGTGCTGTGGACGTGTGGAGGACTGTTCCAGCAAACTCCAGTAGGGGAAAACTGATAAGCCTAGCAACTCGAGCGTCACTATTCTGATGGGCCTGGTGCTATGTAACCAAAAATCCTCCCAGTGAGTTTGCTTTAGAAAATGAATTTACTCCATCCACTGTAAGCCAGTTATAGGCAGCAGCCATCTTAAAATGAGGTCTACTCAGAACATAGATTGCTCTCATGGTCATAAGCCACTATATGGAATCGTCCGAGGCCTGAAACCTGGAAACCCAGGTCTTTCTGGGTGTTGTGACACAAGAATGGATGGCACCGTCCTCAAGAACAACTTTACATTTGAGACCAGGGGTGTGGCACCCAGTGGACTTTATCCAGTGCCAGGAATGAAGACAGATGCCAGTGTGGCTGCTGCTGCCATCCTGCTCTCCGTCATGGTTCCCTGTGTCTTTGATGGGGCCTTGTGCTTCTCCTTGGTTCCTGCTGTTGCCACTCAAGAGAAACAAAGAACTACTATTGTCAAAGTACAAATCTCACTAAAATAGTAAATCCACAAAACAAGAACTGAAAAGGATCAAACGTTATCAATACAGCAATCCATTAACCTAGAAAGAAAACTGCCTAGAAACTTGTCTGTGGCTACATGCATTCCTGTAACCCCAGAGTTGTTGGAGGCGGAGAGTGTAGGATTCTTGTGGCCTGGTGGCTCTGGCCTACCTCTAGATTCAGTCAGAGACCCTGTCTGAAGTGGGAAAGGCTAAGGGTAATAGAACAGGACACCTGATATACTCCTTTGGTTTCTGCATGGGTGGTTGTGTGTAAACACACACACACACACACACACACACACAGCAAAGAGAAGTAAAGAAAGTCACTATATAATGGTAAAGTAATGAAAGAGGGATGAACTCAGTTTTAGGAGATAACATTTATACAGATACAGACACCCGAACTAGATCACATAATTTTATAAAACCAACATTATTTAATAAAAATGTGGGGTACAACCTTAAATGATGATAATAAGATCTGGGGGACCTCAAACCTTCATCATTAGATTGTCCAAATTTAAAAAACATTAAAAAACCATTTCAATTAAACTTGATTTTATATATGTATATATGTATATATATATATGTGTATATTATGTATATAATGCTACAGACCAACCACACAATTACACAATTGCTGGAGCTAATGACCACACTAAGTCTACAGGATGCAAAATCATCACACAAAAGCCAGTTGTGTTTTGTTGTTGTTCTTTTGTGTGTGTGTGTGTGTGTGTGTGTGTGTGTGTGTGCATGGAAAGGAAATTGTCAAAGAAAAAAAACAAGAATGCAGTCCCAGTCCCAGCCAGGAAACAGACAAACCTATGAATGACATGACACTGAAGTGGACACAGAACATTCGAAAGACATCCTATGTTTTCAGATTGCAAAAATTAAATCACTAAAATACCCTTATCCCCCAAAGCATTCTCCATTGTCAGTGCTGCTACTACTCAAATGTCAATGGCAGCCTGCACAGAGCAGAAAAAAAACACCTGAAATACAAAAGACACTGGATAACAGCCCTAATTAAGAAGATTAGAGACATTACCTGACTTCAGAACACAGTGTAAAGAGATAGTAACGAAACACCATCCTGGCTTAAAAACAGTCACACAGTTGAACAAAACACTAAACAAAACCTAAGTCCATATATCTACAGCAAGTGGTTTATGATGGAGGTTCCTCAAGGATTGGAAATAGAACCACCATTGGTCCAGCTATCTCCATACGAGGAAGATATACACTAGTGAAGAGCATGTCAGAGACATCTGCTGTAGCATCTTCACTGTAGCCAACATCTGGAATCAACCTAGATGTCTACAGATAAAGAAAATGCAGCACAGGAGATGGGAAGACAGTCAGGGGCTACACTGCTTGCTTGCAAGCATGAGGACCAAGTTCCATCCCTAGAACCCAAATCAAAGCAGGGCATGGTAGTACATGTTTTCAGTCCTTCAGATGGAGCCTTAGTTCACTGACCAGCTAGCCTTGCCTTTGAGTTGAGGTTCAGACCAGTGAGAGATCCTGCCCCAAAAGAAAAAAAATCAAAGTGAACCGTGTTTACACTATATCACATGAATACACACACACACACACACACACACACACACAAATGTAGTACATATCTACAGTGAAATAATATTTAGCCATTAAAATGAACTCATTTGCTTCAATGTGAATGGAACTAGAAAAGGCATTAGGGGACATAAGTCATGTGCATGCTTTCACTTACATGTGGAAGCTAATGTTGATTTCAAGGAAACAATAGAATAATGCTATCAGACCTTGGAAAGGTGTGGAGGAGGGATAATGGCGGCAGGATAGGAGGATAGTTAGAGGGCACAGGGGAGATGCTAGAGAGAAGGAACAACTTGTCCTATAGCAGAGGACAAGAAACTGGTGGAGAAATGACGCCTATCCACCAAACAGCTAGCGAAAGGATTCTGAATATGCTACCATGGAGAAATGATATACGTCTGAGAAGACAAGCATGCTAGTTACCCTGCTGTGACCATCCCTGGCTGTATGCATGCATATTAGACACAGGCATGATGACCACGTATCAAATAAAAACAAAAATGTATTGAACAATTTATACTGCACATGTAAGTTCTGGACAACACAAGACTCGATGGGGATGACTATGCCTTGTGGCCATGCCTTTCTCATTTCTTAAATAGGGGTATCTGCTCCGCCGAGTGCTGGGGACCCATATTGAGTCCACACTGTCCTCTTCCTACAGCTTCTGGGTCTGCTCTACAGAGAGATTGGGTGTCGTGCCTGCGGAGAAGGGCAGCAAATAGGAGGTGGTGCTTCTTAGGGAGGCTGAGCAGAAAACCTTCGCAGCTGACCACACAGCTGACCATGGCAGAGGACCACACAACTGACTATGGCAGGGCACCTAAGGCAGGAAATCTGGAAGTGGGAAAACATTTAAGGGGGTTCAGCACTAGCAGAAAAGTTGAGCTGACCACCAACTTCAGAAACAGGGTGCCCAGTGGGGCCAGCACAGAGCAATGGTTCACCTTTGCTCACGGGTGCAGGAATGCTGCTGTGTATGTTTGGAGAAATGTGGAGCCAGGTCTGCCAGTTTCAAAGCATGAGGCTGCAGGCGGTGGTGACATGCCTGTGAGCCTGCTGAAGGGAATAGCTCTGCACCTTTTGCTGCCTCTGTCCCTACCATACCACTTGCATAAGTGTGAAAGCAAACACTGAGCACAGTATGGAGATGCCTCACAGGTGACCTGAGGACTGGCGTCCCAACACTATTCACTAACTATGCATGCCAACCCAGATAGCCTTTCTACCCACCTCTGGTTTTGTTCCACAGATTGGAACCTGGGGCCTCTTATTTATACTTTGGCTGCAGAGAGGGACAGGAGCTTTGTAAGAACTGTGGGCCTGGCACCTCAGCCAGCTTGTGGGACAGGTTAGGCGGTGGCAGGCTGTGCAGGGAAGGGTGTCAGCATCAGCCACTCTCCCCTTAGTTGTGGCAGGCTGTGGGCATTCCCTGTGTCCTGCTCTTCCATGAGCCACAGTGTCTCTGAAGCTTGTGGATAAGGCTACACAACTGCCTCAGTGGTGTAGGAGCTGGGGAGAGACAGCCTGGCTGAAGATGTCCCCTGTGCTATTAAGATCACTCTCCTTTCTCAAATGTTATAGGCCGATGACAGGAAGCACAGCTGACGAGCAGTCAGCCTTTGCCTGAGCATTGGAAGTTGGAAGCATTACTTTCAAAGAGCAAAGTTTAACTATGTGGCTGTATGGGTGTAATTCAGTGATGGGGGGGGTCTCAACTGTGCAGAGCCTTGGGTTTCATTCCCAGCACCAAACCAGATTCAACCAGTTTTAATGATGTTGGGACAAAAGACATAGAATCAACTTTAAAAATACCAACAGGTTTAGTGGCCACAAATGACTAGTTACTATTTAGTCTAAGTGTTCCAGAAATAGACTTGTCAACACTGGAAAGTGCTCCAATGAGATTATGTAAGGCACTTGGCCTTTGTACAAAATCAAACAGGTTTATTCTTGGATCTGACACCAAAAACACAGGCAACAACTATGAAAAGCGAACTTTGCTACATCAAAACTAAACGCCAGACATCAAAGACACCACCAAGAAAGTCACGAGGCACCCTACAGAATGGGACAGGATGTTTTAAAATTGTGTGTTCAACAAGTGGCTAATGCCTAGGACATAGTAACAAAACCCCCGTGACTGAATAAAGTCAGAGTGATCTTTAAAATGGGTCAAGAACCTAAAGAATTGTTCTCTGAAGCCAAACGCTCTTAAGTAAAGGTGTCCAATCCTACTGGCAGGTGTAGAGATTAAAGCCAAAGCACATCAGATTCATACCAAGTAGGATGTCTGCTATCTCAAAGTGGGAGGAGAAAAAACTTTTTATAATGATGTAAAGAAACTAGACCCTTTGTGCACAAGGAAGATAGTGTGAAAACTTCTGAAAATGTTAAGAGAACACCCATGTAATCTAGCATTGACTACAGGTCTCCATAAAGAATAAAAGTAATAAAAATGTATGGGGGTGCTTACAGCTGAGAGTTGGAGATAATCCAAAAGCCCACAGAAAATAAATGGATAAGAAAATGTGTGCACACACATGTGTATACACACATGCACATGTACACATGTACACATACACACACAACCATTCAGTTTTAAAGAAGAATGAGACTCTGATACATGTCACAGCATGGATGAACCTCAAAAGCATGTTTGCAAAGAAAGCCATACATAAGAAAAGACACTGTATAATTTTACTTATATGACAAAAACAGAAGAGTGAAATTCCTAAGACAGAAGGCAGGATTATGTTTGCTTGGGTGGAAAGAGGGGAGAATGGAATGTTTCTGTCTGGGGATATGTATAGTGGGAATGACTGTGTAATTGTATGAAGAAGCTTACTAGCATTGAATTATTGCCATGTAAAATGATATGTAAAAACACATGTATTCTGCCACAATAAGTAACTTGAAAAAGCAAAACAATGATGGATAATGAAATTATATCCAGCTATCAAGAAAAACTGATGAAATATGCAGATAAATAAATGGAGTTGGATTTACTCACCTTTAGTGAGGTAATCAGACACACTGCATCTTTTCTCCTTTATGTGGATGCTAGCTTTTAAAGTTTTAAATAGGTGTGATTCATTTAGGATATCCACAGACATTAGATAAGAAGGGGCATTCTTCCAAGGAAGGAGAAATAGAACATGATGTGGTAAGGGGATGGAAACTAGACTAGAATGATTAAATTAGGATTAATTTGGTAAAGGAGGGACTGTGAGAAGGGGCAGTTACCATTGGCAACCTTAAAAAGGCTATATGGAAAACTATAACTATAGAAGCTTCCCAAAACATATACAGAGCTAAGGAAATTTAAATGGACTTGCTGTATAATAGTGGAGACAGTGCTCCAACAGACAAGTAACCCCTCCCAGTACCAGGGATAAGTTCCATTTTGTTGAGTGATTGGCCAAAGGAGTTCCATGGACTGAACCCCAAACATCACAGGCTATTGCTGAGGCTATTGGTTCCTCTTCACAACATAATAGTAAGGCCCTATTGCTGAAGACACCATTTATGTCACCAACCATAGAGACACTGAGCTGAAAACCAACTAAAAGCTTCACCCTCACTGACTAATATTTATGGTTTTGAAAGGTTCTCTGCGCATTATTAGAGGAGAACAGTAATCACCAACATCACCTAGCTGTGAACCCTGAGACCTATAACAGAGACCTGCCTGCATGGGATACTGGTGTAATATTGGCGCAAATACTATAGGAGTAACCAGATACTGTTAAAATGGGATTTAAGCCCACTCCATGAGATGAAACTCCTACCTGACACTGATAAAATGGCCAAGAACCAGAAACTAGATAGATTGGTCATGGAACTGAAAGGAAAACTACTACTTTTCTGCTAAAGGAACATAGCAGTAAAATGACTCGTGACATGTCCTCATCAGAGAATATTCTTCCTTTAGTAGATGGTCATCAACACAGAGACCCAAAATTGGGCAGTGTACAGAGAGTAAGAAACTCTTGGAGCACTCAGCCCTAAATGTAATTTCTTTATTAAATCCTCTTCTTAAGGCTAAGGGTCTCTGTGGCCAGAGGGGATGGATGGTTCCAAGGAGTCAGTGTCTTCCAGACACAACAGGGCTGATGCACTATGAACTCACAGAGGCTGCGACCATATGCATAGGGCCTGCACACATTCAAGCCAGCCTAATCCTCCACTGGAAAAGAATCACCCGAAGCCCCACCCCCTAGCCAAGAAGCCTTTTAAAATTGACACCCACTGGGAGAGAGAAAATCAGCTTTCTCCAGTGGAGTAACCCTGGGTTTATCAACCACAGTCTAGGGCAGCCTCTGTACTTAGAAGCAGTTGACCAATATAAAATGGACTCCATGTTTGTGTGTGTATGCTTTGTTTTGTTCATTTTGTCATTTTTTTCCCCAGGAGGGGTTTCTGAGAAAGAGAAAGAACATGAAGTTTGGTGGGTAGGAAGGTAGAGAAGAGGAGTTAGAAAGAATACAATCAAGATATAAAATCAAAAGCATGAGAAAAAAAGCCAAAAACCAACTAAACAACCAACCAACCAACCAAACCAACACCACCTCAAACCAAGAACCAGGTGAACAGGAGGAAGTGTTCTCTGCACAGGTGACATTATATGGCCTTGTGGCTCTGCTCTTTGTGGCTGATTCCACCTCAGCAAAATGTGAGAAGGCTAAAAAGAATGTCTCCCATGACAACTCCATGGCAGTTGGTGTGTTTCTATTCCCAAAGCAAATCCAACTCTAAACAAGGTTATGCAACCGGTCTACCATGGATTCCTGTCAGAAAACCTAGGCTCCAGAGAGATGCTACCCTGGGAGTTCTAGACAGGCTCTCTTCCAGGCTGAGTTCTGGAGAGTCCTGAAGGGCTCCCAGGTCTGACCAAGAGCCTAGAGGTATTTCTAGGACAAAGGTTTGCATACTTAATATATCAGATAGGCACAAAAGAGGCATTTAGGGGCAAATGCTTACTCCCCATCTTATGTGAACTCTGCCCACAATTCCAGGTCAAGATATCTGTGTGAGGTGGGCCAAAGCCAGTGCTGTAGATCAGGATAAGGCCCTGTGCCACTAAGACGAGAAAGGTCTGTTCTGCCCAGGCCCCAGGGAGTCCCATTCCCTGCCCAGGAACAGCTTGGCCACTGGGGTGAGAAGCAGGTGTCTCCCAGCGTCTCTCCAAACCCAAGGGCGTTTCTGTAAGCTTCTGGGCGGGGCCCATCTATATGCACTTATATTTTAATTAGTTCTCTGTTATCAATATGAAAGAAATCATCTCTCTCTGGCCAGTGGTGAACACTAATGCAACTGTCAACTTGGTGCTGTAAGGCAAGAGGGTCCACTTTCCCGTTGCTTTTTTAGTCCTTAGATTTATTTAATTTCCATCCTGTTTAAGTTTCCTCATGTTTCAAGACTTGTTCTAGCCCATGGCTCCGCCTTCTCGTGAATAAGGTCTATTGTACACATGAAAAACACAAAGAAAAATGACATAATGGGAAAGAAGAAAGTGGAGCTTAAAGATAAGGGGATAATTAGAGCATTGCTAAACAAAGATCTAATGAGAGGCTTGTGCTTGGGACACATTGGCATGTTACTGTATATAGAAGCGTGAACTTTCCTGAATTCTGTTTTCAATATTTCCTAGATCTCTCCTGCAGTTGTATACCACACTGAAAGGACTGAAAAACCTCAACACCACATGCTTGCATGTTGCAGCTTTAACATTAGGTTGGATTTTAGGCAATTAGATCCTTGTTTCAGCCTTTGGTTAAAGGAGAATCTAAAGCAGTAAGGAGCAGGTCCCACTGGCCAGGGGCAGCTGTCAGCAGACCACCGGAGAACAAAATAACCCGTTCTATTCACTTGAAAGAGGCCAGGGACTACAGGCATAGTTTGGCTTAATATTCCTATATGTTAACCCTCCTTTCATGTGTGTGTGTTTTTAATCCTTAACAAAAATTCGGGGAAAGATCAAGACAATAATGTCTTGAAAGCACAGAGTTGCCCTTGAATCCCCTGAACCCTTGTAAAGGGCTAAGCATGGCTGTGTTTGTCTGTAATTCCAGCTCTGGGGAGGCAGAGAAATCAGATCCCTGGAATTCATTGGCAAGGAATAACCAATCAGTGAGGTCCAGCTTCAGTAAGATTCCATGTCTCAAAAACTAAGGCAGAGAAAATCAACACCCAGTGTCAACCTCTGATCTCTGTGACTTCATACACACAGGTGCATATACCCGTATGAACACGTCTAAACACAATACACATACAAACACATACATTCACCATGCACATGTGCACACAATGTGGTTCTGATAATGACTTTCCTGACCTCCTCCGCCTATGCTTGTCTCCAAGAACTTCCCTTAGGCACACCTGCACACTTTACCACATGGTGCAAATTGCTCTCCACACTCCTCTTCTGACCAACATGACCCTGACCCATATGGCAAGACTCATGGGGCCCAGCGCAGCATGAGACCATTGTGCCTTTTGCTCCAGGTGTGTACAGAGAATTTCAAGGTAGCAGGTGTCAAGCATTCCACAGAAGGCGGGCCTTCTGGAGTGGTCTGTGTGCATTGTCTCTGATGATGGCCGCATACAGAGGTCCAGACTGAAGCCCGACCTGCCACGGACAATGGACCTCATGAGGTGGGAATCTGGGCTTGCTAGTCTAAGTGACATCTTTTTCAGGCACAGTTCTTCTGTATTCCTGCTTTGTGCACAAACCTATGAGAATGTATCCGATGACCCCACTGCCATTCATTTCTCTTGAAAAGGATTAAAGAAAATATTCTGGGTAAATATTACTATTATTTTCTCTTTATAGAGAAAAGAATTAAGACAGGGTGATGAAATAGTAATGCTTACTCCTCCTCACATCAGGTGATTTTGGATAGATTTAATGAGAAGACAGGCAGAAAGGCACCATAGAAAACCTGGTGTTGTGTAGTCACTATTATACTGTAACTGGAGGGATTTGGGTTACATAAGGAGATGGAATTTATTGACACAAGTGTCAAACAACTAGATAGGTTCCCCAAATCTCTCTTAACCAGATTTCAGTTTAAGTTCAGAGAGGTATATTGGATGGCTGATAAAAGATGTCACTTAGACTGACGTTAGACCTGCAGTTTCACCCTCTTTGGGTCCTGCCTGCAAGGTTTAGGCTCCGTCCAGAAAGCTGGCCTGGTGGTGCACAAGTGTTAGACTCAGGTGGGAAGAAAACACTGCTTCTGTCCTAAACAAGACATGACCCAATGTTTTCCAATGGCCACAGGAAGCTCTCAAAACCTGTGCAAGTGGAGGCAGGAGAATTATGAATTCAGGAGACAAAAGACTGTGTCTTAATGTAAACAAATGGAAGAAATGTCCTATGTACTGAGAGTGAGGCAGGAGAGTGGCCAACTTAAAAACTACCCCCCTTTAATAAACTAGATTCAGATAAAACTTGAACTTTTTCCAGCTAAGGATTAAACACAGAAAACTACTGCTATGTTACAAATGCAAACAAGGAGGAAGATTTTGATGTAAACAAAACAAAATATGGAATGTGAGAAAATATTTGTTAACCACATAAGATAAGGGGCTATGTAGATTTTCTACAAGTCAACAATATCCTAAACAAACCACAACAAAAACTGCTGAAAGAGTGGGCTTCTGGAAACCAAGAGCAGGCAGGGAAGATTGAGAGATACAACCCAAAGCTAGATGTCTTCCCTAGTCAATCATGCTGTAAAAGTGACAGATGAGGGATGAGTCAGGTCTGGGATCCTGTCACATGACACAGGATCAGCTCTGGTTGCCATGGTTGCCTCTGATGCAAATCGGTATCATTCATGCACACAAATACACATATGTGCACACAGTACGACACGAAGCCCTTACTGGTTCACATTCACACGGCAGTCAAGGTGTAGAAGGAGGTTTATTTGGGACTCGTTTGCAAGAGAGTTGTTTTCTAAGCTACTGTGACTTCTTAGCCACCAAACATAATTTATATGTGTTGTAGAACACATTCAAAATGTCCAATTATAAACATCCCATCAGACGCCAGGACACATTCTGGTTCTGTATTTAGTCTTGCTGTTCTCAGTGACACTTTTGACTTGTTTTAGTGTTAACTCTTATCCCCACTTGCTCTGTGGCTCTTGATTCAGTCACAGTAAATCTCAGGAGAGGAAAATAAGTCAATTCAAACTGCTTTCCACAACCCCTCATTGTTGTCATAGATACTGGACATTTTTTCTTGAAACCATGTTAGCTGTCCTTCTTAGCCTCTGCCCCCACAGCCATCACCTGCACAGTATGCACACACTCCGACTCATCTCACTCTTTGTCGGTTATTTCTCAGTGGTACTTCTCAGTCCTTCTTCAGCTACCTCCTTCTTTTAGTCTTTTGGCCACTATTTGTCCAGTGGGTTCAGCTCCACACTCTCTTCCTGTTGTCTACCCACCTGCTTCAGGGACCACTTTGTGGTGCCATCTCCCAAGTCTATATCAGCAGCTTGCCTTCATCCATTCAGGGGACATTTCTTCTGGAAGTTTCTAACAGCTCAAAACTAAAACAAGCTGGCTGCCTCTCCTTGAGAATCCACCCCTGCCATCCTCCTGCACAGACAGCCCTGTGTTAGCCAAGCACCTGCTTCCTTTCCTGCCAGGCCTCCCTTTCCTGGCCCAGCTGGTCTCTTAGCCCCACATCCTTTGTAGCCATCATGTCACCACCTGCACATCTCAAGGTCCGGAACTCCTGCTGCCAGCCCACCCTCTCTCACCTGCACATCTCATGGTCCGGAAGTCCTGCTGCCAGCCCACCCTCTCTCACCTGCACCACAGCTCCTGCTTCCCAACACACCTATTCCCCATCTCGACCCTTCATGTATCTGTAGAAAAGCTCTCCCTAGTCTAACTCTGTGGCCAGTTGCCGCATTCCACACACTACTGTGTATCTAACGATGTGGCTAGTGGCACTGAATGACTTAATTTTAAACTTCACTTAATTTTAATAAGTTTAAATGTCAACTGCCACACATGGCAAGGGTGACTGTTGACAGAACAGCTGCTGTCAGACTCATCATTTCTCTCTGCCTCCTTCCAATGATGCTCAGATATACAAAGATGGGAGGCACAATCAAAGCTACCAGCTGATGCGACCTTCAGTCCACTGGTGAAAGAACACCCCATCAGGGCAGCCTACAAAACTCTTCAAGGATTTGCCCCTTCAGTTACCAACATCTGACATCACCAATCCTTAGACCACAGGCTGTTTACAGGACACTCAGTCATCTCTTCCATATTTATCCATATTTATTCTGACTCATTGGGACTGTTTAAGTAGTGTGTGTGTGTGTGTGTGTGTGTGTGTGTCTGTGTGTCTGTGTGTCTGTCTTGTCTTTCTCAGAGGCCAGAAAAGGGCATTGGATTCCCTGGAGCTGGAGTTACAGTCATTGTGAGTTGCTTAAAGTCGGTGCTGGGAACTGAACTCAGGCCCTCTAAAAACAGCAAGCTTTGTTAATCCCTGAGCCATCTTTCTGGCAACTATTTATATTTTTTGAAAAACATCTTGAGGCAGGTCACTATGTAGCCCATGTAGGCCTTAACTTGTCCCATACCTCAGGCTGGTCTGGAACTTGTGATCTTCCTGCCTCAGACGGCCAGTGCTGGGACCGTAGGCCTGTGCCACCACATCTGGCACTAAGTATACTTGATGCATATTTTTTTTAGTTATACTCACATGTTTCAGAAGGTAATAATCATCCATCAGTACAACCCACCCGGGGAAGTGCTGGACCATACTAAACACTTAAAATCAGAAACCTGTAAATGCAAATGCCAGCCCCTACCTACTAGGGAAATTCAAAAGGGGCCAGTATAAATGACTGGCATTATTCATTGGCCACATCGTCTAGCTAGACAGCAGTATCATTTCTAGCCTTGGTTTGGGATCTTCGCTGGGAAAGTCGTCCTAAGTGCAATCTCTGTCCTGCTTGCTCCCTGACTCCTGGGGAGATGAGGCCTCGCTCTCGTTCAGCTGACTGCTATAAACAACTTTATTTAGCCTCTTTCTTAGTCATACTCTCCCCAAAGAAGGCATCAGGATGCTGCTGCTAACAATTACATGAAACACTGCATGGCTTTGGATCTTGTTCCCTCACAGCTGCCTGTGCTACTGACAACCTGGGTGTTTTAATCATGGAATCAAATAATCCCAATGTCAGTAGGGTGACAGGAAAAGAGGAAATAAATGTTTATTCAGTTGCTTCACATGTCATTCATTCCTCAAAACCCTTCGATAGTACAGTAGCACGTCCATTTTAGGAATGAAGAAGTTGATGACCAAAGCATGAAAGAGAAGTGTACATGTGTACTGTGTACTGAGAGGAACGCTGGTGGAGGGTCATGTTTGTTCTATCCCTGGTACTTACATTTTTTTGTTAGCAGGTTTCCATTTTGGCCTCAGAACTTTTTCTGAGGGGAGACTGACCAGAATAATGATGACACACTCAAAGTGAGGGTGAGCACGAAATCACTGTGGGCAGAGCCACACTCCTGGCATGCACACTTGGCATGTGGTAAAAGATGCTTAAAATGGGTCTTTCTTAATCTCAAAACCACATATGGCAGAATGATAGAGGAAATGGTCAGCACTGCAGCCTGTATGCAGTGACACTTACTGATGAAATGAGCAGTAGGACTCTGAAGGATCTGTTAGTGACCCTTGACCCTGGGCCATGGAAACATAACAGACCTCATGATAGTGTTTCTCAGTACATTTCTGGGTTTCCCCCTCACAGCCAGCCTTGAGGGAAGGAAACCAGGCTCCCAGATTGGCTAGACAAGAGCCACCCCAGCTGTCCATCATTTGCCATGGTACCACAGACAGCAGTCACACAGAGAAAGCATACTCAGTGCATTCCCATCAGTCACAGGAGCAGATCTGCACTTTCAGTCAGAAAACATTCTTATAGCAGGTATGTGAGCTCCCGAGGATGGGCATCTGACTCACCCTTGCCTCTTTGGTCCTGGTGCACAGCAGCAGAGGCTCAACAGGGAACAGCTATATGTGCATGCTTGAGCCTGCCAGTCCCCCACATATGCTACACCTCAGCACCTGAGACTGTCTGCCTCTACAGACACTAAGCTGATTAGGTTGGTTCTGGCACCATTGTTACTAGGTGTGGACTCATTTTTATAAAATTTGCGTACCAAAATAAAACTATAACTCTTATAATATATAATAGAAAAGGGTATTTTTGACTCAAGAGATAGTACTCACAATCTTTTGTATTTACTAAATACTATAGACCATACCATAAATGGTCCTTAACTTCTGAGAATGCATAGAAATGAACAATAACTTTATTAGACACATACTTCTTATACCACAGGAAATGTCTTACACCCCTTAGTAATAATTTAAAAATGAAAAATTTCCATCTTCTCTAATAGAATAACAATCTACCTAGCTTTTACATACAATATCCAAACATCAGCAATGCAGAACACACCCCTACTTCCTGGAGTCTCCCCACAGCTGTGCTCCTTGAAATATCATTTTGGGGAAAGATTGATGTTCAGAGGGGTTCTGATTCATAAAAGCTGTTGACCAAGCACTCAACTGTCAGTGTGTGTTTTGGAGAATGTTCCTTTCACCCACCTTGGCACAGTTCTGCCCACACATATGTGCACCATGTGGAAGAAATCCATGTGTCCTGGGAACTGTGGATATGTGTCTTGGGAGGTATGGACATGTGTCCTGGAAGCCAGCACACAATGTTAGCACTGGAATCACAGTTTCCATGTATATGTAACCAATTCTTACTTGTTTGAAGATCAAGAACAAATGCTCCCTTTTCTACTAAGTGACCAGAACTAGGCTGGAAGAACAGAACCAGTATGTGGTGTAGCAATTAGTTCCTTTGAGGAAAACACCACAATGTTGATTCAAGGATTTACTCAAATGAAAACACTGTGGGTATTCCCCAGGTCTAGCATGAATACTAGAAAGGCCCTTCTAGAATCCCCGTGCACTTCCCAGGGTTCCTCTAGAATCCCCATGTACTTCCCAGGGTTCCGTTCTGAACTGTAAAACAAAGGGCACACTCTAGATGATTCTTTCAGACCACCTTAAAGAGCAAACATTTTTGATATCATAAAATAAAATATTACTGGATAAAAACAATTTAAAAAAGTATGTTTACCTTCCATCAATGTAGAATAAGGTGATTTGAATTTACTGATCTGTTTGCAGGAAACAGAAATGTTCAGGGAAAACCAAACTGAAACATAAAAATATGTTTCTATAACAGCAGATACAAGGAAGGACAGGACTGTGGAAGGAAACCAAGAATGGTCTGTGGCCTTGGCTGATCTGAGGACTTCCAGATACAGCACCAAAAACATGAATAGTAAAGCTAGCAACAGCCTCTGAACTTCTCTGCTGGAAATGTCACCCAATTGCATCCCTGTGACAGGTTTGTCACCCAATGGCATCCCTGTGACAGGTTTGTCACCAAATGGCATCCCTGTGGCAGGTTTGTCACCCAATGGCATCCCTATGGCAGGCTTGTCACTCAATGGCATCCCTGTGGCATGCTTGTGCAGCCAGGGAGATGTGCAGAGGCTTTCAGAGCTAGAGCCTAGTGGGAAGTCTGTAGCTCTCTGGAGGTGTGTATGTACTCAAAGCCGATTGTGGGACCCAAGTCTCTTCTCTTTTTTTTCTGTGGCTCCCTCAAATCTCAGTGGTTTTTGCTTTGCTACACAACCCCTGCCATGACGTGCTGCCACAGTGCAGCCAAATCAGCAAAATAGTCGAGAATAGGGTCCCTGAAATGATAGAGCGAAATAACCACTTTCTTTTTACAAGTTGATGACCTCAAACATCTGCGGTAGTAGCAGAAGCCAGAGTACCCACTAAGCTTAAAAACTTCCAGGCTGGGAAGATGGCTGGAGGGCAAAAGAGCTTGTGCAAATGTGAGGACCTGAGCTTGGACCCTCAGAGCCACAGAAAATCTGGGTACATGGTGTGAGAGTTTGTAATCCCAGAGTTCCTCCAGGGAGACGAGAGGCAGAGATAGCCATCTCTGAAAGCTCCGTGGCTGACTCTCCTAGTATCTCATGTTAGAAAACAAGAGTTTCTGTCTCCAGCAAGGCAGCAGGTGAAAACCAATCCAGAGGTTGTCTTCTAACTGCATACACTGCACAGCAAGTGCACACACTACACAGTGAAGTGCACACACTGCACAGCAAGTCACACACTGCACAGCAAAGTGCACACACTGCAAGCAAGTGCACACACTGCAAGCAAGTGCACACACTGCACAGCAAGTGCACACACTACACAGTGAAGTGCATACACTACACAGCAAGTGCACACACTGCACAGCAAGTGCACACACTGCACAGCAAGTAAACACACTACATAGCAAGTGCACATACTATAAGCAAGTGCACACACTGCACAGCAAGTGCACACACTGCACAGCAAGTAAACACACTACACAGCAAGTGCACATACTATAAGCAAGTGCACACACTGCACAGCAGGTGCACATACTGTAAGCAAGTGCACACACTGCACAGCAAGTGCATATTCACAGAAAACTTCTTTCAAAAGGCATTTTCCCCCAAGAGAATGTAATAGAGAGCCACTGACCAGAAAAAATGAAAAATCACATACCTAATAATAATAATAATATATGTAGCTACTCAATTTAAAAGCTTTTAAAACATAACAGCTAATAAGTAATAAAATTGAAAAAAAACTAGGGGAAAAGATTAGAATGGATACCATACCAAACAAGTGTACAGAAAGATGTCTAACTCCATCAATCATTTGGAAAATGCAAATTACAAACCACAGTGACTCCCACATTCAGCAAAGAGAACACTCAAACTAAAAATGACTAGCCGCTCCAAGTGTCATTAGCTAGGGTGTGGGACATTCTGAACTCTCAGGTACATCACATGGGAATGTAAAACTGTAATGATTTTGGAAGATGTTCTGGTGTTTCTTGTAGAAACAAAAGCATATGTGCAGTGTCCAGAAGGATTTCCGCTACCTGTTATCCCCACAAGAGAAAGCATCTGTCTTTTCACAAAGACTGGGGCAGAGTTGTTCAGGTTTACATGAACTACTCTAAGCTAGGAACATGTCAAGTGTCCACCATTGATGGATTCCATGAATGAATTGTGGCATATTCACTCAGTGGTGTACCGTGCAGAACACCCCCCGCCCCCCACCAAAAAAAAAAAAACCAGCGCACTCCAGAGCTTCCAACCATATACACAGCATGGATGAACCTCAGCTCAGTCATGCCTACTGAAGGAGCCTCACGAAAATGTCTCTACAGGACTTCTATGTGACACTGTGACACTCAAGCTAAATGCCTGCCAACAAGAAAGCCACAGGGAACATCCAGCCAGGAGAGTGCAGGAGGATTACCTCAGAGTGTGGGGGAAGCATCTACAGCTGGATATGTTACTAGCTTGGTTGCTGTGCTAGTTCCCTGGATGTGTGGCTATTTCAAAACTTAAACTATGTATTTTTAATGTGCTCAACTTATTGTACATCAACTATATCTAAATAATAGAATCCCAAGACACTAATTTATATGAAATCAGCCTGGATGAGACAGGTATTCACCATCTACAATGGAGAACAGAGGAGAGATGTTGGATATCCTGCTCTATCTCTCTTTTACTTATTCCCTTAAAGCAGGGTCCCTCCTGATCCTAGAGTTGGGGTGGAAGCTAGTAATTTCCAACAAGCTTCTGTCTATGAGTTCAGCCATGCCTGACTTTTAGGTGGGCACTGGGGATTTGAACTCAGTTCTTCATGTTTGCTTAGAAAGCACTCTTACTTATTGACCCGTGTCTCTAGGTCCATGTACTACATTTGATAGTCTTTGCACAATGAACAGAATTCACTGAGAATGAACTATAAGATCCCACTACTATTTCTATTAGGACGGATTTCAATGAGATCAATGGAAAAGGCACATCTGACCTCTTGCAGGTAGTATGCCAAAATAACACCAAAACATGAAAAAGTTGTTCTAAACCCCCTGTGTTTTCTTCAGGGTGAGGCACAACCCTTGCCAACCATCACCTTACATTTCTAAGATGTTTCCAATCACACTATAATACCACATCTACTTATCTCTGGGCTCACCTGAAGAGAAGCTTGCCTTTTGTCATTGTAAAAGTTCAGAGAAAGCAGAGCTCTCCATACAAAGCACTAGAAAGTGACCTGTTCTCCTGGGTCATCAGTACAGAGGAATGGACACTGCGGGGCCATAAACTGACTTCTGCTTCCACAGGAATATTACTATGATACATTTTCCTTCCCAGAGTAGAGCTATTTATCATTCAAACCATACAAGCCAAACCATAACAATGATTCTCCAAAGGAGAGTTTGGAACATTTCTCAAATATGAAGAACCCATTGAGCATGACTGGATAGAGAATGACCGTATAGAGCATGACCATATAGAGCATGACCTTATAGAGCATGACCATATAGAGCATG